>NC_068985.1:43396661-43425844 GCF_001194135.2 Octopus bimaculoides
GCAAACAGATCTCTGAGTTGTTTAGGAGAATTTGTTGCAATTGCTTCCACCAGAGTCATATCCCATCATGAGTAATAATAGGAGTGTCATTGAATAGTGAGAGATGGGATCTAAGTGTGACACACTGATACACAGAAATTAGTTTTCGCATTTATTATATATATATATATATATACAAGGAGGTGCTGAAAAGTTCCTGGTTTCAAGAGTATCGCAAAAGGCCTGGTTGGAGGCCAACCTTCTGAGTTCTTTTGCTGCGCTTAGAAAAACTGAAGGACTGCTGCAATAAGTGTGTGAATCTGAGAGGGGGAATATGTTGAATAAAATCATAATTAACTGATACCCCTGTATTTTCTTTTATTGAAAGCCAGGAACTTTGCAACACCTCCTCTCTCTCTCACACACATATTATTCTTTACTTTTTTTTACCCTTTTTGTTAAAATAATTTCCCTGATAATTTCAGCATTGAGAAAATCAGTATGTCTGTATGATCTCACTGTAGTAGCTCTAAACGGTATTATCTTTATAGTCTTTTATCTCCCCCAATAAGCTACTAAACTCTTATAATGACATAGAACACTCAAGCCTACCACTACCAAATGATAATATTGATTTCTTTTGATGGATATATTTAGGACAAACAGATTGGAATGTTGTGGTGGTTGGTTACATTTTCCTCAAAAGCATTATCTATAAAAGTGAAAGAAAAAAGACCACAGCTAGAATTAAAAGCCAGTCAGAAATTCCTTTTGCTGCAAACCTTTTCATATTTGGTTTTTTTACTCCAATCTGTCTTTGATGTCTAAATGATATCCTATCAGTTGGTTTCATGCTAAAGAATGCTAAACATGTAAGCTGACCAAATTACTATTTCTCTAATCCTCACTAGGGTAAGAAAATTATAGATTCAGGAATTTTTAAATAATTAGGTAATGTATTCACTATTTCTGGTATCTTTATTGTTTTCAATTTCATCTCAAGAAATTTCAGAAAAATTTTTTTTTAAATTAAATCTGCTAACTAAATAGCAGGCACAAGTGTGACTGTGTGGTAAAGAAGTTTGCTTCACGACCACACGGTTCCAGGTTCAGTCCTACTGCATGGTACCTTGAGCAAGTGTCTTTTTACTACAGTCCTGGGTTGAAGAAATTGATGCCAGGACTTATTCTTTGTAAGCCTAGTACTTAGTCTATCAGTAACTATTTGCTGAACTGTTGAACACACCAACATTGGTTGTCAAGTGATGGTGGGGTGACAAACACAGACGCAAAGACACACATAAATCCACTCATAAGGCTTTGGTCAGTCTGAGGTTATAGTAGGAGACACCTTCCCGAGGTGCCACACAGTGGGATTGAACCCAGAACTATGTGGTTAAAAAGCAGGCTTCTTACCACACAGCTACATTTTAAAAATTTCTTTTTCCTAATAAAGTATTTAATGTTTGTTATAATTTTCGCTGTTGGCAATAATAATGGTCATATAACTTACATTGGTTTCAGCATTATCAGCCTGGGACATGGCTAAGTCAGTATCACCACCTGGATAAGTCTTTTAGTTAATTATTTCGGGACACTATGGACCACTGAAGCAGAGAGTTGTTGTTGGTTGAGACGTATCCAGGTGTAGGTGGTTTATCTGGTATTTCCTGGAGGAATTTGTTCAGGTACCGTTTGAAAGTTGTGGGGTCTGAATAAATTTCTCACTAATTTTGAAGCAATGGACTGTAATGTTGAACACTTTGCAAAAGTTGGACATATCATTCAAGATGCTGTGCGTTATTATCATAAGATATATGAAGAAAAAAAGAAAAAAACTATTCAAAGCTCATCATGTTCCTTGAAAAACCATCTACCTCAACCAAAGAACATGACTGTGAAAATTGAAAATTTATGTTCAATTGCAATTTTTTCATTGGAACAATTTTTTTTATTGTATGTATTCGGAATTTCATTTGTATTAATTTTTACATTAGTTTTAGATTGTATTTATGTTTACAGTACAACAGAGTACATATGTATTTTTTACATTATGTACAATAATTATGGATTAAATTTTTGGGATTTATATTTTTATAACTCGTTTGAATGAAAATAGTGTTGGAAAATAGAAATCCAACGTACGACCAGATCGACCTACGACCTGTCAGACGGAACGGAACTCGGTCGTAAGTCGAGAAGGTGTACCTAGCTTCCTAACAGGGAATACTACAATATTTACTGGTGTACAAGATGCGCTTTTTAAAAAAAATTTATAATAGATCCTAAAATTTCTTTATGTCTAATATGACTATATTAATATATATGGAAGATTGAACTCCGTACACTAAAGAGCAGAATGAGCCTGAGTTCACAGGGTACAATAATTTTTACTAATAATAAAAGGTTGAAAACAAGCCAAATTAACAGACTAGTTGCATAAATTTGCTAAAAAGTGCACACAGTTACGTCGCTAATTATGTGAGATCACGTCATCCCATTATTCCTACTTCCTTAGCATACATGACCCGCTTATTTAATGAATTTATTGCCGTGGGGAAAAAAAACAACCTGACCATACCTTTGGTACATCACCTTGGTGGCCGATCGCAGTTACACAGAATTTTATTGCTAGAAATACACATTTTACACCTATTACGGCAATTCTTGTAATCGAAATATAAAAACTATTCAGTTGATCTGAAAGAAGATAAAGCTGAAATACAGCTCCACCATAACAAAGTTTATTATGATAAATTTATGTTTTCATACTTAATTTTAGTATTCTGTCGGAACATTCTATTTACATGCACAGAATTATTAATTTCCCGCCTCCCAAACCACTTTGAAATGTCTTTCAATAAGCATATGATCTTTAGTTACGCCGGGTTTTTTTTTATTATCAATTCAATTTTATTATTGTTGGGTTTATAATCTTTATTTCTATTACAATTACTTTTGTATTAGGATTTTATGTTATTTATGAGTAGGATATCAAGAAGATTATTGCGTTATCTACTTATACACCGACGAATGCGGTAATTAGTTAAATTTGTGCTTCATTTTAGACAATTACCGTTTCAGAAATAACTTATTTAATATCTCTATGTAACCATACTGATGGGTCAATAAGACAATATGAATGTATTTGCAAAGCCTGCTAGAAACAATAACTAAAACATGCTGTTTTGAAAAAAGGAGGACATATTGGATAATGTGGTAATGGGTATACTAATCCAGCAACTAAGGTAGAATAAGTATATTTGGAATGTCTTTGATCTGAAATCAAATCTGGAGTTAAGCAACACGGATATATGTAGATTGTGATGGTAAATAAGGGCATAGTTGAGACATTAAAATGCTCTCTTTGAAATCATGAGGCTCCAGGTTTGATCTCATTACATGGCATCTTGGATAAATGTCTTGGAATTTAGTAGAAAGAAACTGTTTAGAACAGGCGTGGAAACCTTTTGCGAGAAGCGGCCAGCACCAGACATGGTTCATCAAGCGGGCTGCACTACTGAAAGAATTCAAGGAAACTTTTTGTTGGTGTGCCATTCAGAAAGTCCTACAGACTGCAATTTTGCTCATGACTAATTTAGAAGCTCATTAGATAGATGTTTTGTTCTTGTAATAGAGATATCAAGGATCTTTTTTAAAACGGGGGCCACATTTTTCATTAACGAAACACTTTGAAACCTGGAACACTGGTAGAATGTGTCATATAAAACATCTTTTTCTCTTAGTCTTCTTAAAAAAAAAAAGAAATCCCTAAGTTATTCCATGTTAAAGTTGTCGTATTTCTGTAATTTCAACCAATCACTGACGTCCATTCAGCCGATATACATTAAGTGCCGACTACATAAACAAACGATTCTGAAACAATTAACCCTAACCCTAGGGTTAGGGTTAAAGCAAATTTAAAATGAAAAAAGCAAATAAAACGAAGGTATGGAGATTAAATACGCTTTACATCGCTTAATCAGCCAAAGGAGTAAATATAAACAACTGAATACTTGTCAGTGATTGGTTGAAATTATCGAAATAAGACAATTTTTTACATGAAATAAATTCGAATACAAAAATATTTTTCTGTTCTATAACACAAAATAGATAAGTATACGAAGTTTGAAAGTCTTTCCGTACCAAAAACACTACGTAAAACAATGAAAAATGTGGCCCCCGTTTCAAAATAGATCCGATATCAATTCTTACTATATATTGTATCATGCTGATTTTATATGAGAATTGTCTGTGGAATATTCAACCACTTACACGTTTATGTAATGATTAGGTAGTTCGGTCGATCAAACGACAAAGCACTTATCGTTGAAGCCAACACCGCCGTGGTTACTAAACGAAGCAAGGGGATTACATTAACATTTTTACCTGAATGTCATTTGATAAAGTAAATGTCATGCTTATTTAAACAACATTCTGCTATATTTATGAATAGTGCATAAAGCGAGATGAGATAAATGATTTAGAAGTGTAGAATATAGCTGGAAATCCAGAATTTGTATATTTCAAAAAGAACCCCCAGACATTCCTGTATAATAATGATGTAGAATATTAAAAAATATCGAATATATTCTCTTCTTTTCTAGCATTCCTGTGTTTCATACAAGGAAAATTACGATTCTGAAAGATGTTTTTTCAAAAATTAAAAATTGCTTTTAATTCCATGCCCCTGCTTTCGTAACATTTTCTTTTCCTGTGTTGTAGTGTGTGCTGCATCCGAAACTACGACCCCCGTCCTTTATATATCAAAAGGATGTGTTATAATACTATTCCACAGCCACACCAACAATCCAATACTATTCCACATATACAAAAACAGCCATACCAACAATCCAACATACCTCCATCATAAGCTGCCCCACGGATATCATTATGGTTTCGACACCTGGGCAGTACCATTCAATCCGGCGGTGTCAACAGCACTAAAATAAGTGTTGATGGGGAACAAACAAACCAAAAAACTACAACTTTTAAACACATTTACCCAATGTACAACCGTACCGATAAATAAATACCATAAGTAAATTTCAACCACTCCTAAATACGTAACTAAACAGCGACAACTCTATTAAATTATACAAAATTATAATCCCTACCGTCTTCCGTAGTGTAATATAAAAGTAAAAACTTAATAACCACATTCTAATCAATCAATATATAGGCAGGATTAAACACTTTAATAAAACTACAAGAAACATATAAACCAATGTACATTGTATCGGTATTAATAGTTAACTGCAATAACTAAATTATATGCTAAATTGCGATCAATCTTTAAGTTCATATAAATAATAATCCCACCGGTCTTCCATAGATACTACTATAATGAAAGTTCAAGCCTTATAAAATTTTTTTCCAAAACAAAACACGAATGAAATTAATTTAACTCGTATTTTTATGTGTGAAATACATTATTTCATAATTCAAAAGTTAATAATAAAACACTACATACTCATTAATATATCACCACTACAAGTTATAATATATATATATGAAACTTTTTAAAAAAGCTCATGCCTTGCGTTAACTTTTAATGCATATTCAGTGTACCGTGGATCGAAAATATTTAAAATTCGATAATATAATTTATAGTAACACAAAAAGCGTTAAATGTAGTAATGTAAATTACAGCCATTACGTATTTAGGAGTGGTTGTAATTTACCCTGTTCAAACCCATCTTACACAGATGAGTGTGCGTAGATGAAAGAATCAAGTCTAGTGATAAAAACTAACGAAATAAAATTGCTCAGGCATGTGTGTATAAGCTAATACGAATGAAAAGATCCGAAATTCATGTCTACTTGTTCTTTATGATTGTTTATAGATATACATAAACACTTTCTCTGTCAAACATAATCTTACGTGCATTCTCCCCATACAAACACACATACATAAACCCATAATTATACATACACACATAAATGCAGAAACAAGTACTAACCGACATACATTTATTAAGAATAGTCGTGCACGTACACATAAACACACATAATCAAGAATAGTCAAATTGTGCGCGTACACACACACATTTCAAGACTAATCATGTCGCGCGCACAGACAAGCACAGACAGACATACTTATATCGGGAATAGTTGCGCGCGTATACACGCAAACACGTTCATACATGTAAGTGGAGGTGGTGGTGGTGCTGTGGTGTCAAATAAATGTCATTATTTGTCTGTATATGTTTTTGTTTCGAAAACTACATTTATGTGAAATGACAACAAAGAAACAATGAGTAAATGATAAAAAGCGGAAACGAAGATGGAGGAGGGGAATAATAATGTGTGTCTACATTGTGTCGGATTGTCTGTAATAATGACTTCCAACCTTGGCCCTCTTTCTCTTCACCTTCCCTCTCTCCATTTATCTCTATCTCTCCATCCATTTTATTATATTAGTGTTGTTATGTGTACATGTATGTGTGCAAACGTATGCATATGTAGATAATGTGTGTATGCATGTATATAAGAATTGTATACACACGTATCTGTGTGTGTAGGGGGGTAATCATCGGTATATAATATATATGTATATATGTTTATGTCTGCAAGTATCCATGTTTGTGCTTGTACATTTATAGAGAAAAATACACTACATTATCAATGTGTGTTCTTGTATGTTATATGTAGCTGTATACAGTTGTACGGATATGTTTGTGTATGTGCGTCAATCGGTATATTTTTGTGTATGTGTAGATAATATTGCTATATGTTAGTGTATGTTTGGTGGTGTGTGTACGTGGCTATATGCTTGCGTGTAAGACTTAAGGTTGTGTCTTTACGTGTGCGTGTCTCTGGTTTGCTTTGTGTAATCAAGTGGTTGCTTTTTCCATATTTCAAAAAAAAACTAAATGAATTGCTACTCTGCTTGTGTTGTTGGCAACAAGAAATACAGGAGTAACAGAGACAGATTGTGGTGGTTACTGACATGTACAACAACACTGGTGCTTTCTCCATGACAGTAGCAATGTTAACTGCTTCAAGAACTGTAGAACGAAAACAGCTCCTTAAAAGGAAACACACACACACACACACACAATATCTGTGTGTGTTTTATATATATATGTGTGTGTGTGGTTGTCAGTGTGTATGTATATATGAATTTATTTTGCTTGATTGTGTTTGGATTGAGGCCATGCTGGGGCACCAAATCGAAACTAGTTGTCAAGCGGTGACGGGGGACAAACACAACACAACATAAAAACGCTCACGCACACAGATATTCTGTATTGGGATGAAATTAGTAAAATATTGTGAGAAATTGTTTGTTCTTTTAAATCCCTCAATAAAAACAGTTTTAACATTTTAAAAAAATGTGCAAATATTGAGAAAAGAGAATAACTCGATGTAACACGGTTACGCAACTGAAGTATAAAAGAATTCACTGACGAGTTATGTTATATGTATTGGAAAAAAATTTTACTCATTGTTACTCCAACTATCACGCTTTTTGATCGGAAATGCGTACCTTGCCCAAGCAGGACCGAACCCGAAACCACGTGGTTTCAAACACACAACCATACCTTCGCTGCTTATTAATCAATATTCTTTCATTTATGCTTGTTAGTCACTAGCTATACTTGCCATTCATTCTGCTGTAACTTTGACCACAGCAATCTTTTATGTCCAATACTGTTTTCCTATTAAAAGTTGAGTAAATTTTCAATGTAAACTTCGAATGAACCAGGCGATGCATTCATTGTGTTCTTACGCAAAACACTTCATTTCACGTTGTTCCAGTCCGCTCAGCTGGTAAAAATGAACAATCCTGTGACAGACTGGCGTCCCATCCAAGGAGGAATATATACGCCGAGAAATCGGTCCTATGCTCCTTATAGAGTAATGTGGACTAACCATATTTATTGTCAGTATTTTATGTTCTACTAAAAAATGGGTGGGACTAGTCAAAGTTTACTATGTTTCTAATAATTCCAGTTAATTTCCATTGTGATGACAGCCTACATCACTACCGTGAAATAAAAGGTCTTTTTGTTTTTGCTAAAACTTTACAACAATAAGCAAAAAGTGGTGTGCAATAACTGCACTTACAGAGTATTTATAGTGATGAACTTTAAAAGATTTTGAATGAAAGAAGACATTTTGATCAGCAGACTAAATCTGAGAGTGACACAGAGTAGGGAGGCGTGCCGAGCAATCGACAAGGCAAAACTAAAACAATATTTTATGAGATGGGGCAGGGTACACAAGCTGACCACTCGATTTAAAACCACCAGTCCTTGAGTTCTTTTAATCCTTTGTCTGTCATGTGTATTAGATGTGATACACATCCATGCTTCATATATGATATACAATTTTTTTTAGAGGCTTTATTTTGAGGCTTTGACCTTGTTCCTTACTTTCACTCCTGTCACTTTTGCTTTTTTCTCCCTTCTCTTTCTTCACTTAATCTCAACCTTCACCTTGTTTAAACATATTTCATTGGTGTCCATGCATCATATGTGATACACAATCCCAATTATTTTCAACCACCAGAGTAACTATGGACTTTATGAAAGGAAAGTTTTATATTATTCAGAATATATGTCTGAAAAGAAGCATGGACATTTAGGACAAACTTATTAAAATGCTTTGGGCAGGCAAAGGGTTAATGGAGACCACTCTAATGCAGGCTTTCTGACTCTCTGTTTCTACTCTTCTATTCTTATGAAAGGAAAGTTTTATATTATTTAGAAAAACATACATCATTTTATCTATTATGCTTGTCACACTTATCTAAACCTACTTTATACACCCGTCATATTTTCCTTTCCAATGTTCACTCTTCTGTGTTAAAACACCAGCTTCTTTCCTCCATTGCTACCTTTCAACCATGTTACATTTTTTGTTAATCAACATCGTTATTTTTGCCTTTTCTCCTATTTAGCCTTCTATTTTTCCTTTTCTTTTTCCTGTCTTGATGAAGGACTACTCTCCAAAATGTAGACTAGTCTTCCTTTCTTTTCTTCTGCATTGACACATTTTGTTTTTGTTCACTTCCTTTTTTACATTGTTTTCACGTCTCACCTGGATCTTAATTATATTGATATCAATTACTGTACTGTCTAGGATATAACCTGGTTTATTCTGGAGTTTTATATTTCATTGTCTTGAGGTTATTAAAATTATTTAAATTTTTTTTAAAATTCACACAATATTTTGAGTTTTACAGTGTGGAAAAGCCAGGGAGAGGTGGTGTGAGTGGAATATGAGGGAAACAAAGGTGGGAGAAGTTGAGAACAGAAGAGTAGAAACAGTGAGTCAAACTAGAGATCTGGCCTGAATGCCTGCATTAGAGTAGTCTCCATTAACCCTTTGCCTGTCCAAAGCATTTTAATAAGTTTGTCCTAAATGTACATGCTTCTTTTCGGACATTTAATTAGCCCTTGTTTTGTAACTTAGATAAGTTTCAGCCAGTATAGACCCAGGCCATGTCGAACTTATAGCACCACCTTCTGAAGTGATTTAGTTCATGATTCATACTTCAGTCATATATGGGATACCATGGCCCACTCTAGCAAAGAGTTATTATTGTTGGAGACATTTCTGGGTGCAGGAGGTGAATAATACAAAACTTTTTTTTCATAAGTCTATAGTTACTCTACTAGTTGAAAAAAATTGGGAATGTGTATCACATGATTCATGGACACTAATGAAATATGTTTAAACAAGGTGAAGGTTGAGGTTAAGTAAAGAAAGGGAGGGAAAAGTTAAAAGTGGTAGGAATGAAAGTAAAGAACACAAAGCTTCTAAGAAAAATCCTGAAGGATGATCAAATATTGGTCAGTGGTAAGAACACATTTATAAATAGCCTTCTTGATGAGCATGCATGCAAATACACGCACACACACACACACACACACACAAACATGCACATACAATGCAAGCACGTGATTGTATATACACATGCGAACACAAGCATGCACTCTACTTACACCACCACTTCCGTCAAGCCTTTTGAATGTGATATAATGAAATACTCCACCTCTTGGAGTAATCTAGTTTACATCCTTGTCAGTACTGTAATATAAATGACATGTATGTAATTAATATCCATGTGAGACATGCAAAACAAAACAAAATAATACACCAAAAGAAAATATAAAGTCACTGTATTTAGCACTGAGAAGAAAAGAAAGGTAGATAAATTTACATTTCAGACAATGGTCCTTTATGAATAAACCCAGTCATTTACACAAAATGAACCTATGGAAATTGTAATTGAAGGGTGTAAAGAAGTTAGCATGAGAAGGAGAATGAGATGGAAAGTAGAATTGCAGGAAGTTGAGGCCTATATTTATAGCTTATGAAGCAGTTCTCAGAGATTAAAGATAAGATGCTTTTTGTTGTGTTTGAGTCCAGTCAAGTCTAGTGTTGTAAAACACAAGATGAGAAGTGGTTAGTGGAGTGGACAGATGGACAAGTTGAAACGATATGCTACAAGTTAAGGGACTTTCTGGGCATTGTTACAGGCCCTGTGTGATGTTGTGTAATGTTCTTTAAAACAATCAACTGAATGTCAACCTATCTTGCTATCTATGAGGTATTGTAGATTTTATGTGCTGTGGAGAGAGTTGAAATGGCCACTCTCATTGACTGTAAATTTGGAGCCTGCTAAAAGGACACACAAAGACAAATATAATACTGGGAGAAGAGACTAGTGACATTCCAGATTAGGTATAGGTAGGGACAAAGTGATACCTGATCATATCTCTATTATGCCCAATATGTCTACTTTTTTAAGCTGCTTATAGCTTATCAGACAGTTGATCATCTGATTCAGGTAACCTTTGCTTTTGTTTTCTACACATGTAACAAGCCTTCTTGCCCCTTAAAAACATATATGATGAAGCATTGAAAAAGCCTCTATATTGTTGTGTGACTTACAAAATTAGCCAACAAGTCTCTCTTTAATTACACCTGCTCTTTTAACCCTTTAGTAATTTAAACCAGCTATACCTGGCCTTAATATTCTACCTGTTTTGTTTTAAAACCTGCCAGATTCAGCCTCTTGCACTTACCCTATTATGTCGTTCTAACAATAAACAAAAAACATCATTGAAATCTTGAAGTACCGAGATAATGCATGATTAATTCAAAATAATGCAAATGAATAAACATCACATTTGACAGAGTAATCTGAATACTAAAGGGTTAAAGAAGCAGCATGGTTGTGTCTGGAACATTTTTGATCATAATAAGTCTAATCATTCAAGATTAAGGGCTGAACAACAGCTTAAATCATCATCATCATTGTTTAACGTCCGCTTTCCATGCTAGCATGGGTTGGACAATTTGACTGAGGACTGGTGAGCCAGGTGGCTACACCAGGTTCCAATCTTGATTTGGCAGAGTTTCTACAGCTGGATGCCCTTTCTAACGCCAACCACCCTGAGAGTGTAGTGGGTGCTTTTATGTGTCACCCGGCATGAAGGCCAGTCAGACGGTACTGGCAACGGCCATGCTCGAAATGGTGTATTTTACGTGCCACCTGCACAGGAGCCAGTGTAGTGGTACTGGCAGCAATCTCGCTTGAATGTCTTTTCACCTGCCACTGGCACAAGTGCCAGGAAGGCGACGTTGGTAACGATCACACTCAAATGGTACTATTTACGTGCCACTGACACGGAAGCCAGGCAGCTGGTGCTCTGGCAACGATCACGCTCAGACGGTGCTTTTGTGATCCACTGGTATGTGTGTATCTTAATGTATCTTTGAGAAAAGAAATGTCTATTCTATAGCATGGGCTTTTATCATAACAGGCTGATCTGGGATAAACAACCATCACCTCCAATTCCCCTTCCCAAAGGAGGATGTTTATTCTCCTTGGTTTAATGGTTAAGGATCTTCGACAATACAATGGTGGAATTGTTGGGGTTGCAGAGCACTATACTAAATTCATTTTGGTATTTACTAGTTGTGGCATATACATTTGCTTATTGTTTAAACATAATAAAGGATGCACTTCAGTTGAGAAAAAATTAAGGGCTATGATGGAAGCAAAGGGTGGCCATTTTGAATAGTAATATATGCAAAATATTGTCAATAAATATAACCATCAACCTATGAACTTTCATTAATCAAAATCTAAGGCTTTTTATTTTATGATAAAATCAATAATGGGTGAATACATGTACTGCACCTAGTACACCTTTCACTGTACCTTCAGAGTTCAAAATGTCAATGGAGTTAACTCTTGATTCTCTACTCTTTTAGATTAATAAATTAAGTAATATTTGATGCTGTTTAGCTGCCAGTCGGTCCTAATTGAGCAGAAGACCAATGATCAAAGGCATTCCAGTCATGACTATTTCATCATGTTTTTGTATGTGTGTATCTTAATGTATCTTTCAATATATATCAATATCAACATGCTTATTTTTTGGCCAGTAGAGTGCAATTTGAAGAAGATTTAGCTGCTATTTCTTGCATGTTGAGCCATGTAGATGCATCCATGTTAACTAGAGTGAGTATTAGCCATATACTGAGCTGGTTCAATCAATTATATCTCACCCTTACACATTAGTGTACCCTGGGTTGTTGCAAGAAATCTATAAATAGTGAGTGCTTTAGTATAAAATCATCTTCTGTGAGCAGGTCATTCTTGTACTACCCTTATACATTCACTGTATTTTAAGTCTGTTCTATTCCTAATATTTTCCATTTTTGGTTTCTCTCTTCCTCTTTTCCATTCATTTTATCTTCTATTAACAGTGTCTGTAAATCATTTTTCTTTTATATCAAGTGCAAAATATTTTTCTCTCTTTGATGGTGTCCAGTTATATTTTCTTAGATTTTGCCATTCTTAGTACTATATTGTTAGTTTTGGAACAAGAAAACTCTTAATAATTAAAGTCTGTAAGCTGAACTCCATTCACAAGAGCTGTCTCACTTCTTTAACACTGCTAACATCATACTTACATCACAATCTCCCAAAACCTTTTCATATAATAAAATCTCTACCTTTTAGCATATTTAAGAGATAAATTTTACTACTATAACTATATTTTATTAATATACAAAGGTGACATCATCTTAAAATAATTTCTTTAAGATATAATTTATAAAGCATTTTATAAATTCATCGATGTAAAACTGGTGTAAACCAGTTGCTGATATGAACTATTAATAAATCTGAAAGTCTGACTAACTTCCAGGTCAAGACAACCTATGCTAAGAGATCAATTTAATCATCTGCAGCAGGCTATTAAGCTATTGTTCAGTGTATGTACGTGTGTGTCAGCGTGTATGTGTGAATCTTTTAGTTGATTGTGATGGTGGCATACTTTTACAGTAAGTTCTATATTGACTGAACTACTTTGTGCAAGTCATATGATGCTGCTAACTACACTATATAAAGGTGCTGGAAGAGTTCTCCATTGAAAATTTTAATCAGAATCTCTCTAAAACTAATATTATAGTAACATTACAGTAATTTATTTTATTGTATATTTATATTTGTTTTATTCATTATTACACTTTAAGCAAGAAAAGTCTGTTAAATGTTTGCACATTGTCTGAGAAATAAGCCTGCAATTTGGTTTCAATTCTCAGTTGGAACCATCTGAATTCACAGACATCTCTAACTTGACATAGTTTTGAGATGAAAGGCATAAATGCTGAAGAATCTGGTTAAACTTTCTTAATATATCTGATACTTTCTTTTTTCTTTGAATAGTTAAGCTCAAGCTAACATACTTAATGCATTAAAAATTGGTAATGAACAATGCAGTAGTAAGGAGTGAATCTGGTATTGACAGTATGGTGAGACAATTGTGGATGTGTTCCAGTATTATTAAACCTCTTCAGTTAGGTATAGTATTTAACAGTATCTCATTTTGCTCTTGTTTATCACAATTGGCAAATTGTACTGTCAGAATGATTGTCTCTTATCTTTATGCATGTACAGTTCATGTTCAGTGTTTTTGATATATGTGAAACCTATAAAACTCAACAATTTAACAATTTGTCACCGAAATCCTACCTTTTTTAAATTAAAGATATAACAATGGAAGAATAAGCATTTCATTTCTTTTTTAATTAGTCATTGCAAAACATTGCTGCTGCTGCAAACATGGCAATAATTTTTATTATTGTAGAGTGCTTAGGATGAGTAAGGCTTGAAAGGAGCCATTTCTCAACAAGTCACATTTTCAGAATGTGACCCCCTTCTATTATTATAATTTCATTGATAATTAAGGTACTTATAGGAGTATTAAATCAAATCCAGTAGTTGACTGATACTTAAATGTATCTGTCAGAAAGATGAAAGGCAAGTAGACCTCGGTGCAGTTTAAATTCAGAAGGGCCAACAATTCTGCCAATCATCTGTGAGTTAACCACAACATTTCAGGCTGAGAAAAAATTATCAGTTATAAACATATTTTCCAGCTGAAATGCATTTCATCATCATCTGTTGGTAATGTCTATTTACAGCTGTATATAATGAGACAATAGTAGTGTAGTGACCTAGGTTAAGGACACAGTTAATTGCTTTTAAAATGGAATATGAACAATTAACCTTTTACAATACTTTAAACAGATGATTGGTGTAAAACTAGACAGGCCTTATTGCTTTATCTTACTGTCTGACTTCTAAAATACTATATTTTATCTAGAGCGTTCAGATCTGTAAATATCAATTTAACTTCAAAGAAATAATAAATTAATTCTGGCCCTTCGAAATACAAGCACAGCTAATTTTTGCCAGCTAAGTAGACTGGAGCAATGTCAAATAAAAAAATCTTTTTCAAGGACTCATCACACTGTTGGGAATTGAACTCATGACCTCATGATTGTGAGCTGAATACCCTAACCTCTAAGCCACACACCTTCACTACACACACATACACACACACACAAACCCCTATTTCTTTAATGTTTTAATTATTACATTTTTTTTTTAATTGCAGAATGGTGGTAATGGTGATGTGCTTCTTTAAATTTTTAACATGAAGGTTTGTCCCATGGGCATTTTGTCCTGCATGCTGTCAGACCGTTGAGCCAACCTCTGTGTTTGTTGTAAATTGATGTTGCAAGAAAAAAGATGTGAAGGGAATAAAAAAAAAAAGAGGACTAGGTGCCATTGTCAGAATGGGGCCTGGTGATGGTGAGGAAGTGTGGTAGGAAGTTTCTTAGCAGAAGTAAAGTAAAACCAACCAGAACTGAGGGCAGAAGACACTAGTTGTGGAACAGAGAGAAGACACTAGTTGTGGAACAGAGAGAAGACAACATTTGTGGACTAGCAATTGGAGTGTATTAATGACTGACTTCATACCAAGTGGTTGAGTGTCCTTTTTTTTTTGGTTATGATCTCAGATGTTCATGTGTGTGATAGCAGCAGGAGTGTCCAAAATGAAAGAGAAGCACTCTTTTGCAGGCTTCACCTGAACTTTATTGAAGAGCTTGAAGGCACCATAAGCATACCCCAGCAATTATTTAGACCTATTGACAGTTGTTTGCTGCTGACATCTCTACACCTCATCCCCCAATAAATATGGATTCTCTCTCTTATTTTAATGATTTAAAAGTCTGAAAGATAGAGAGTTATATAAAGAAACATTTGAAAATGGTCTTGGAGGTATACATCTAAAGCTAAAAAGACAGTAAAAAAAATAGTTTGTAGTATTACTTCTGGCTCTTTGTGTTTCATGTTCAAATCTCATCAAGATCAGCTTTGCCTTTCATCCTTCTGGGGTTGATAAAATAAAGTACTAATCAAATACCTAAATTGGAAGCAATTATTATTACCACTGTTATGACAACAGTGCCATAACAATGATTAACTTTGCTTGCTTCACAATCCTGACGATAATGTCCACTAACTCTCTCAAGGCTTTCTTTTGTTTGTCTATTGTTCTGATCTAAAACCAAATGTTGACTAAGAAAAAAATTTTACCATGAGAAATGTTGAACATTTCCACTTTGTGTTGTGGAAACTCTTGTTATGGTAATAAAAATGAAAGCATTGTTTTCTTTCTTTTCTGTTTTTCCTGAAAAATTTCTATTGAAATGCATCACAATTTATAATATGGCAATTAACAGGAAAATAGGTATTTCTGACTTTATTCTAAAGAACAGAACAAAAATTATCTAGTGCATTAAAAAAAATCATAATTTTATCAGATTGTATGTTATAAGTATTGTATATTAAGATTCTTGAATGTGGTAAGGTGGCAAAGTTGTTAGCAAGCCAGATAAAATGCTTAGCAGCATTTCTTCCAGTTTTACTTTACTTTCATCCTTTCTGGGTTGATAAAAGAAGTATGAGTTGAGCATAGGGGTTGATGTAATTGACTATCCCATGTCCCACATAATTTCAGGCCTTCTGCCTATAGTAGAAAGAATATTAAGATTCTACAAAAGAAAAAAAGTACGAGAGAAAAGAAAAACAAACAACAGACTAGTTTAATTTTATCTATGGATCCTTCTTATCATTTGTCAAACTGTTTTCCATAAATTTACAGTCTAGCTTAAAAAAAAATTTTTTTCAGGTTTATGTTACACATATTATTGAAGAATCATAATCTCAAATATTTGAATATAAATCTGAAAAAATTTTAGAACAGAATCAAAACTGAACAGTAATCTACAATGCTCAAAGCATATACATCCAAAAAATTACCAGGTTTTGGCACATATGATAATTTCTGACTTTGTTCTTTAGGAATGCTAGTTTTTTATAATGGAATTCTCTCCTTATGTCAAAGCTTTCAGAAATGCAACCCTTCAGTAACAAGGGGCATAGTTGTTTTATAAGAATAAAATTGAATTGCCCTGAAGTATCATAGAATTATTATATCATAATATTGTTTACATACATTCTATAAAACTTTATGATATCAATGATAGGAGGTCTTTGCCTCAATTTGAACCTAGATTCTTTTTTCAAGTAGAAGGTTTCAATAGCAACAAAACAGAATCTTTCATATTAAGTGATGTCATGAAAAATCTAACCAATGACTCCAACAACTTACACATTAACTTCTTAAACTGATATCAGCAAAAATCTAGTGAATCTGAAATTGTTGATTGAAGATCAGTCAAGCTTATGAAAAGAAAAGTAAACAATCAAGCATCTGTCAAACAGATATGGTCAGACAGAACTGGACAAGTGTATGGAGGAGTGATGCACTCATGCATGAGGTTAGGCTACTTGTTTTTGACAACTTGATTGGTCAGAATGAACATTCACATTCTGCAACACCCAATGACTAGACTATTAATTTCAAAATAAACCACATTTATTTACTCACCCCTCCATATCTCTCTCTCTCTCTCTCTCTCTCTCTCTCTCTCTCTCTCTCTGTTTCTCTCTCTCCCTTTCCCTCTCACTCTATATCTCTCTTTCATTGACACAGTCCCACAAGGATTTACTAAATTACTTAGGTGAGCACAGCACTCTCTTACAGAATCAGACTACAAACAACAATAATCTTAATTTCTTCCATTTTCTTTTGGAATAGACATTTCCTGATTTCAACAATAAACAATAAAACAATGGACTTAAACAACAGACTAGTTTAATTTTCTCTATGGATCCTTTTTATCATTTGTCAAATTAATCTCTACTTGACCATTTGCAGAACTAATGTACAAACTATATTGGAATAAAAGTAAATTAAAATGTTATAAAAACTTCCTTTCTTCCTTAGAAGACTAACCATAAAGCAACTGCTATGAAGACAGTTTGTGTATGTGATATAATTTGAAACAACGTCTCCTGTATGTAAGATAGCCATCGGCAGTTATGTTTATATGAATATGTGTTTGAACAGATTTCCACTAAAACATTATCAAAATATTCTGCATGTTGTCCTCAATGTCTTGTTTAAGTTATGTAAATGTTATTGTAAACTTTGTATAACTATACAAATATGTCACCTTATAGACTATTGTCCTCCATGTATCTAATGTATTTATATTCAGGAAAAACAGATAAAGAAAAAAATTTTCAGCATTTATATTCTGAGCTTTCTCTCCTGAAAATCTTTTGTATTCTGAATCCTTGCTACTTAGTATTTCTCTACAGAACATTTTAAAGGCCATTTGTGAGTTATTTGTTCCCATTTATTTGAAGCTCTTATGTAGATCTTTACTCAATTGTTAAGTATATGACTGACTTGCATGCCTATTTCCAAGAGCATATGTGAATCACAGTTCAGTGACTGAAATAGTATTTATTTTGACCAACTATTCATAGTATAGTACAGATGATAGGATGCCTACTGGATCCCACAGCTGAGAAACTGACCTTTCAATAACCCTGTTCACTTAGATAAAATTAAATGTTAAGCATTGGCATGTCTGTGTGGTTAAGAGGATTGGCTCATAAACACATTGTTTTAAGTTTGATTCCACTGCATAGCACCCTGGACAAATGTCTTCTACTTTAGTTTCAGGTTGACCAATACTTTGTGAGCAGAGTCTGCCAGACAGAAGCTGTACAAAAGCTTGTTGTTTATGAATTCATGTGGATGTGTAGAGCTTTCGCTGATGTATATCAGTAAAATATATGAACATCAGTGAGAAAACTGAAAAGAACAGTGTTTTACACTCAAGATAACATGTACCATAACATGATGGTGCTTTAATGAAATGAAATCAGATTCAACTGAATAATTTACAAACTATTTATGTGATCAACAGTTCTAACTTTATGCCTAGTAGTTATAAGTGTGCTAGGTACCATTACTAACCGACTATGTAGTTTCCTGATTGAGATCAGAGTAACTACGAAAATTGTATTTGTACAGAAATTTATTCTAATAAGAACAGCAAAGATTGTTTGAAAAGACTTCAATATTTATAGAAACTACTTGTAACCTGGTTTCAAGGTCATTGATTTAAAATGTAACATATTAATGCATACCTTTAATAATAATAATAATAATAATAATAATAATAATAATAATGATTTCTTCTATTGGCCACATGGACCTAAGATATGGAGGACAATATCGAAGGATGATTTACAGCACAAAAAAATTACACAAAAGCCCAAAAATATGTGGTGTTAACATCAATAAAGGGGAGATACTACTACATTAAAGGATATAATAGAGGATATCTAATAGAAAGTAGAGAAATGAATAATAAATAAATAAATAAATAAATAGAATCCCCAATAATGAGGCAGTCCACTTAGGGTAATCCAGGGTAAACCCCACACAAAAATCCTGGATTACCCTGCCATCTCCAAGGCATGGGAATGTGCCCTCTTCCAGTTTCTTTCCTTCTGCTTAGAAAATCCTATTCAGAATAGATCCATTCAATCTCACCAGTGTCGCCGCTGTTGACTACCTTTTGATAAACACACTAGAAAGCAGCACCTCCCTCTCTACCCTCACCTTCCTCTTCAAATGATATCTGAAGAAATTGATCAGGACTTGACCAGATAGGAAAGTGCCTGTCTTCAAACCTTTCAGATGGGTCCACCATACAGCCTCTTTTGCCACAGCGACTAAGCAGAAAATGATCTGCTAAGAGAAGGTCATGCATTAATCTTCACTAAATACTCGGTAGACAGCTGAATATGTCTTACATGCAACAGCAGCTGCTCCACACAATCCCACAACTCTCTAATGCATGGAGACTGAATTATTGCATGCAGGACGGTTTCATCCCACCGGCAAGCACCTTAGGCAGGTTTGGCTGTTGTCACTTCATGCCTGAAGAGCTTGTCTTGAATGGGCAATGCCCCTCTGTAGCACTGCCAAGTCAAAGACTTTTGGAAATTGTCCATGATCTTTGACTTGAAGGTCTTCTGGAAGAGACTACTCAGACTGTGCTCGTTGATGCCTAGATTTAGTCCTAGGCCACCATCACTCATACCCTCAACTGGCCTCCTAAAGAAATCTTGGGTTGTTTTCTCACTAATGTATTTGAGCAGCTGATACAATGCAGTGAGCACCTGGCAACATTCTAGATGCCAAATGCCCAACCTTGGTCTACATTTGACCCATGACTGCAGCTCTGTCAATGAGATGAGCTGTGGAACGACATGTCGCACGAAAGATGCCCACACCAGTTCACCCTTATTTTCATCGCCAATAATAATGGATTCAGAATGGACTAAGCCTAAGGAACCACATGTGTCAGATGGTGAATTAAATTTACCACCAAAAAGAAGAAAAAAAAGCAAAAGAAATTAGGTATAAGTCATTTAACAGACTTATGTCAACCCAGTTTCATTCACAATGTTTTAGTCAACTCTAAGGCCTCTCCCCCACCCCTCTACTGAAATAGTCATTATCCTCTTTACTGCAAGACACCTGTTTCTATTCCTCTCTCATATTCTAACCTCTATCACCTGCCACAAAGCCATCTCCCTCAACACTACATCCCCTCAGTTGAGGAGTCTTGTCTTGCAGGCTATTTGGTGGCCTTGCTGGTGCTGGTACCACATAAAAAGTACACAGCACACTCTGTAAAGTGGTTGGTATTAGGAAGGGCGTCCAGATGAAGAAATCATGTCAAAGCAGATATTGAGCTTGGCACAGTCTTCTGGCTTGTCAGCTACTGTCAAACCATCCTACTCATGCTAGCATGGAAGGTGGACATTAAATGGTGATGATGTTGATGAAGGCTATGGCAGAAGACACTTTTCCTGAGGTTCATGCAGTGGGATTAAACCCATAAGCATATAATGACAAAGTGACCTTAACTACACAACCATAATGAGTTTTCAATCTTCCTCAACACAGGAAATTCTAATGCTTTCTCTTACAAAAATCAGCTTTTTAAAGGGGACACAAGGTGTTTCCCCAGTTACTGTTATCCAATTCTGTGTTACATGATCTTATATCAGATATATATCACACATAGTTCTCTTCTAAAAATATGTTTGGTAATATCTTGCATCCTAGACAGAAACAACAGAATTACACTCCAATTTGACCAAGGAAGTTATGCTTTTATTTGTTATACAAGGTAATTAGATTATACTTCTTCAACACTTTTATTAAAGCTAAGTATCTACTTCATTTCTAATTTCAAATGATAATGAGACACATTAAGTTTTGTTTCCTTCATTTAAGTACTGTTTCTGTGTTTAAGGAAACCATCTTTTAGCATATATTTAACAAACCTTATTGAATGAATTGATAAGGAGTTGGATAATGGTTGACAGTTTGTATGCAACTCTCTCTCCATGGTTCCACATGCCACATATTTCCCAAGAATACAAGTCAACATATTTTCTGGCATACAAGTCAACACAGCATATAGTGTAAACATATAGTGTAAACATGTAGTGTAAACATGAAATGTAAACATTCAAACATTGTTACTATCTTTTCAAATCCTGCTGCATTTCCCATAGAAGTTTAGGTCTTCCAAAGTTGTCTTGGTATGTAAGTCAACCTATCTTTTATGTCAGTAAATTTTGGTCTGAAAATATTGACTTGTGTACCAGCAAATACAGTAAGTCTGTTATAGTTACTGAGACTGGTAATTAAATATAAATATTATCAATATAAAACTGGGATGTATCCAATGATAACAGAAGCATTAGTGGGAGTACTATATAGCTGAGCTTGTTGTTAGCTTCCAGTGTGAAGACCACGTGTTTTTCTGAGCTCAGAGACATTACCAATAAATAGATCCAGTATTTAATCTCAAACTACATACCCACCATAATTGACAGGCACATAATCAACCCCTTCAACCCTAATATTACACTATAAATTTAAAACGGGTGTTAGTAATTTTTTAAATTTATTTATCTACTCCAGTTTATAGTAGAAGAAATTGAGAAGAAACATAGTGTTAGTGTGTGAAACTTTTCCAAACAGTCAGATAATGACCTTTTGGTGATGACTTTATGTGTGTACATGCGTGTGTGCATGTGTGATAAAAACTGAGTTGTTCTTCAACTTTATCAGTAAGTAATCTGAAGTATTTTCTGGTTTTCGTATGTGCAATAAGCCACTGTATGTTAAACTCATCAATCACAGCCACTCACAAGATTGGTGGCTGACTTGATTGACAATAAAGTTTCCTCAACAGTATACATGGTGTTGTTTAATGCTAGGCTTGACATGATTGAGCGGATCTATGATGAAAGGTCTTTTTTCATATATCTATGACATTGTTAATGTGTCATTTTTGAAAGCAGTAGAATATGATTTGAGGAATACTTGGCTTCTATTTTCAGCAAGTCAAGTGACCACAAACAGGCTTTTTCTCATTGGCTTATTGATTTTGTGTAATAGTGAATCATATCAATTATTTAGTTCCAATGCTCTGAAATGGCAGAAATTTTCCTTTGTTATGTCTCAAGAATGTTGGTTGATAGGCCACAATAGCAAGTATTGCCTTGTTAGAGACATCACATGCCAATGAAATGTACTTTGTTAGAGACATTACACATCACTGTATAATGTACATTAGCAGTAAAAACAAAAATATTGTAAACTGATGTTAAGGATTAGCTGAACAAGGAGTTGGTCATGGAACTTTTGGGGCGAAATGAAGTAATTTAGCTGAGGTTTTAACCTAAAAGGGTAATAGATTCTGTTGCATGCTATCACTCAATGACATAGTAGCAGAGACAAACAAGAGGCATGGTATGTTGATAGCAAACCCATTACTAACTCCACCAGTAAAAGCAATACAAGCACAAAAGAAGGGAGCTCATATTGATCTTTTGGCCTGCTAGAAACAGTAGCCAAATCTCTTTCAAATTATTCTCTAATTTCTTAATAAGGAAAGACTCATTAGATTATGAAGTTCTAAATATACTGTGAGTGAAAGGATGGGATGGTCACGGTTAAGTTTCAAATACCTTTGATCATTGAATTAGGTGATGCTGGTGAAGATGGAAATATCTGATTAAGATTGTTATTCCTTGCTATTAATGATTTCAAAATTATTGATTCATTTATGAAAACCAAACTTGTAATTTAATTATAAGCTTATAATCTAACACCAACAAGGCTCTAGAAGATAAGGTAATTAAGTAATTAACCAGAATATTGACAGTAAAGATAGCCTAACAGTGATTTAATTGTAGTGATTGTTTTAAAGTTATCATTTATGGTAATACTTTGATTTGAACTCTAGATATGTTCTTAAAATATGCAGTACTATACAGGGTCACTATCATGTAGCATAAACAGTTTATTTTTAAATGTAAAATGAACAGACCACCAATTGTTGAAAAATCCAATGTCTTACTATTCACCTTCTAAATGAACTCCACAATGTGATGCACATTATGATCTAAAATTATGATAAAATTAGATGACAAAATTTGATTGAGATGTAATATTATATAATTATGAAATAGGTTAAATTAATTTTGATCATTGCCATGTAGTCTTATGAGCTCATGATGATCTCACAAGTACTGGTTGGCATAAAAAAAAAGCACCCAGTACATATCGTAAAGTGGTTGGTGTTAGGAAGGGTATCTAGCCATAGAAACCATGACAAAGTAGATGCAGTCCTTGGACCCATTGGATTCTGTCGAACCATCTGACCCATACCAGCATTGAAGATGGACATTAACAATTATGAAGATGATGATGATGATGAGTGCAGAGGCCGACTTACCATTACTTCCGTTGAAAAGCATCACAGGAATAAGACAGATGAGGTTAAATCTGGTACAAGAGACCCAGTTGTCGTTCTTCCTTGCTTTCCAAAGAACACACTTAATGCCATGTGTGAATCTGCAGTAAATGGAGTAGCACATTGCATGGTTTTACTGTAGCTCAAAGGTTGTTGATGGTATTGTTTGACCTTGATCAAGCAAACTTTTGATCAAAAGTGTTCTAGTTATAAATATCCTGTTTCTTTTTCTACAAATAGTGTACCAGGGCTACATTCTCCATTCCTTTTTTTTAAAGTCAGTAGTGTGAGATTTGAGAGAGATTTGGATGCTATTTCTTACAGGTAAAGTAACCAACTGATCTAAATGTTTTCAAGGATGAAGTGGTGGTGTTAAGCAGCATGACCTAAGAATACGGATATCTTTTGTAATATTGTAATTTCTCTTCCAACCTATTTCTGATAAAATTAATAAAAACTAAAAATTACATTCAATATGGAGACTCATGTCAGTTTCTTGGCATTTGTTTTCTCCTAGTTGTATACAAAGACACAGTGGCTGAGAGGTTTAGAAGTTTAGTTTGTAATCATTAGATCACAACTTTGATCCTTCCATTAGATGTTTTGAACAAGTAACATTTACCAAAACCTCAAATAGACTCAAGACTTGTGAGTGGATGAAAACTGTAGAAGGTCGTCAGATAAACTGTAACTGCACTTCAAAAGTCTATATTGTTTTGCCTGAAAATTACATTAACCTTTTAGCATTCAGATGTAATGGTTATTTATTCACACTATTTTGAAATAATCAAGCATTATTTTGTAACTTCAAGATTTCAATGATGTAACTGCTTATTTTTTAGAATGACATTGTAGGGTAGGTGTGAGAAGCTAGATAAGGTTTGTTTGAACATAATACATGCAAAATATTTGAACTGGATATGGTTGGTTTAAATGTTAATGAGTTAAAGGTATATGTGCCTGTAGAATACTCAGCTACATGCACTATAATTCAATTAGGAGACAGTTCAGATGATCAAGCAACTGAAACAGTAATCCTTAAAATCAACAGAGACCCATGTATTTTTATGCATACCTACTCACACAACATATGTACACACATGCATACACACATACATTCATTCATATTTTTGCACATACACATATACATACACACACATACATCTACATGTACACAGACATGTATACACACATACACACACATACATGCACACAAACACATACACATTCATGTACATATATGCATTTACATATATATATGCTCAGTCTTAGTTGCAAGTAAGTCTATAACATTTCAAAAAAAGCTCCACTATATTATTTCTACATCGCAAACATTTAATATTTCACCAGTCTGGAATATATTCTTCCCACAATCATCTCATTTATTTATTCATTTATTTATTTATTTATTTGCTTTAGTAAATTATCTTGCTGGCATTGAAAGACAGATTAGCAGAGCTACAGACAACTGTAATGATAATTACTAGAGAATTTTTGATTGGTTTGTGCATGCTGTGACTATATATCTTCTTAACAACTGTGAATGTAGTATATGCTTGATGATAGTTATCACTAGATTTTTTAGGAGAAAGAATTTGGTATATCATCATCATCATCATCATCATCATTATTTTCTATTGTTGAACAAAACTTATTTTACTCTTATTGTTCCTAGTGCTGATTTTTCTTCTCTGATTGATTATGTTTATTCTGAGCTCCATATCAATTTATAGGACTAATATGTCTGTATCCAAACACTGATGAGCGAAAACCTATAACAGATGTGGATGATGATTTAATGATGTGTATGTTTTTTTTTTTGGCTTTTGTTTTTTGCCTATTTAGGTGATTTGTTTTGCAGCCTAGCAACAAGTTTTCTAAACTAGAGAAAAAGAAAGGGTCTTTTGTGTTTGGTTCTGGATGGATATAAGCTTTGTTTTAGAAAGAGGAAAAAGTGTAAGTAGCTTCTTGTTAGGCAGACGAATGAAACAAAATGGCTGACTTAAAAAGATTGATACATGAAGTAGATTGTTATCAAATTAGCAACAAGACATAAGCACGTGCTCTCGAATCTCTAGCTGTCTTTTCTAGAATCTTAATGAACATCTTTTCTCTTTAGATTAATCACCCTTCCAAAAATACAAAAGAAAAATTCTGTGTGTGTATGTGTGTGTGTGTGTGTGTGTGTGCATGCGTGCATGCGCGTGTGTGTGTGCATGTGTGTGTGTGTTTTAATTGCTCATCTAGCTACACTGATAGACTTTCAACAAAAGAACCCACGGTTTATATTGTCATTAGCAGAGTGATTTGCTTTTTGCGAAGACTCACAAACGTCCCAGTTCAGTCCACTTAGTTTTAAATAGGTACCATGTGTATGTGCACCTCAGTAATATAGACAACAATATTGTAAAGTTTTTGAGTGTCCTTTCCTTTCCATTCAGCTGAGTGGAAAGGAAAGGAAAGACCATGATGGGCTACCCAGCAAATATTGTAGCAACACAAGCTTCCATTGTTTCAATGAGTTATGTACATACACATACGTGATGAAACACACACATGTACAAAAGCACACATGTACATATACACACGCACACACACAGACATGCTTATAATATACTCAGCTAAAATGTCATAACCACTCTACCTCATCATCATTTTAACATCCTCTTTTCCATGTTTATATGGGTCAGATGGAGTTTATCAAAAATTTTCTACAGCCAGATGCTCTTCCTGTTGCCAACCCTCATCTAGTTCCAAGCATGGTAATATTTTTCTATAGTCAAACATATTCTCACAAAATGGCACTTATTGTGTGACAGTGACAATCATTTTACAACTATCACATAATGTCAGGACAAGGACACACACACTATATATATATATATATATATATATGATGAGAT
Source organism: Octopus bimaculoides (assembly GCF_001194135.2). NCBI lineage: Eukaryota > Metazoa > Mollusca > Cephalopoda > Octopoda > Octopodidae > Octopus > Octopus bimaculoides. The sequence continues at coordinate 43,423,139 of NC_068985.1, forward strand.
TTTTTTTCAGTTACTGTCTACCAAATCCACTCTCAAGGTTTTGGTTGGCCCAGGTTTATAGAAGAAAACACTTACACAAGATGCCACACAGTGGGACTGAACCTGGAACCATGTGGATGGGAAGCAAACTTCTTACCACATAGCTACACCTGTACCTACCTCACTTAGATGTTAATGTCTTTGCTAGAAAAACAATCCAATTTTGTAAGAGTTGCTATATATAATTGTCAGCATCAAAGCTTAAAATGGAGGGAAAAGCAAAGTTATCTTATTCAGATTTGAAATCTGTGTAATGAGATATAGCTTACGTTATGTTCATTCCTTTGACTCCACGTAGAGTGTAGAGTGCCATTCCTCCTCTTGATCCGGATTTTGATAGGTTGCCGGTTCACTTTTCCCCACAAAATTTATATTTGTGAGTCTGTCTTGTAATCTCACCTGAAAGGATGTTCCAGAGACATCTATTCACAAACATTTGGAACTTATCCATGGAGAACTTTGTGACTCGTCATGTTTCACATGCATACAGCAGAACTGTCATCACAGTTCTGTTGATTGAACAACTGGAATACTCCTTGTTGAAACCCATAGAGGGAGTCCATTAATTTGTTATGTTCAGCAAGTTCATCAAATCAGTGGTGTCCATAATAACTCTAACTCTACAGATTAATTCTTCTTATTTTTTATCTTTTACTTGTTCCCATCATTGGTCTGTGGCCATGCTGGGGCACCACATTGAAGGGTTTAGTTGCACAAATTGACCCTACTACTTACTTTTAATGTCTGGTACTTAAAATCAATCAATCTCATTTGCTGAACTGATAAATTACGGGTATGTAAACAAACACAAAGACATACACACATTCACACATACAGTTTTCATCTACAAAATTCACTCACAAAGCATTGGTTGACCCTGGGCAATAGTAGAAAACAACTTGCCCAAGGTACCACACAGAAGGACTGAATCCAAAATTGCATGGTTACCAAGTGAGCTTTTTGACCACAAAGCCATACCTGTACCTAACTGAAGTAAATCAATTACTCACATTAAGAGTCCCTAACCCAGGGTTGTCTTAACAGTATCATGTGCTCTGAGTCACAGCAATATACTAGGGCAGTGATTCCCAACCATTTTTTATCTAAGGACCCCTTTGATTGCTGTTTTACTCTGGTGGACCCCATCCCCACCCCTAGCCAATTGATGCTTAACAACTAATTTTATAGATACTTCTTTCAAAATTCCTATTCTGCTTTTCACACATTAATTTGTGTAGGTTGAACTATGTTAAACATTAGAGAAAGAAACCTAGCTGTTTCTTTCAATAAATACATCCAGAGCAAAATATTTTCATAGACCCTTAATATACTGCTGTACATCCCTAATTTACTAATTTTGCATGCATGGATCCCCCACCACCACCACCACCACCAAAAAATCTTATATGGACCACCAGGGGTTATATGGACCCTAGTTGAGAACTACTGTACTAGGACCTATAGTATTTATTGACAGCACACCACAACTATATCAAATAGCATTAAGCCCCTAAACCCATGACTCTACCCCAGGCAATTGTCTAGTTTACCTATAACTTAAGATAGTATTAGCACAATATTTAGTGACTCTTGGTTACTAAATATCATAGATAATAGTCTTTCTCTTCATGTAATACATCTAGGACAAGATTGGCAGAGCCTTTTCTTCTTGAGTTAATAGGAGAGCTGCTACATGGTCAACCTGCTAGAAATAGCAGTCAAATCTACTTCAAAATCACACCCTCCAATCTTAAAAATGGAAGGATATAGTCATAGATAAAAGAAAAGAAAAATGGATGGTCGTGGCTGAAATGTCTTTGATTATAGGTCCCCTCTATAAAGTCTGACCTGGGGCTAAAAACTAAACAACCAACAAGAAGAGGTTCCAGTGTTGCTGCAAATTACAGCTAAGTGGATTGTGCCTTTTGAGAGTGAAATATCTTGGTTATACATACACCAGGTAAATAGCTGTAGCAGTTCAACATTTCAGCTAGTTGCTGTGGTAGTTTAACCCCAGGTCAGCCATGACTGAGTAGACCTATGATCACATGAGTTCCAGCCAGGACAGTATTAGCATTTTGTATCAATATATTAGGGATTTCATTGTTAAATATGTCTGTACTTAACCCTTTAGCATTCAGACTCTTCTGTAAAATGCAATGCTTAGCTTTGAGATTTTGATGATGTGATTGTGTATTTTTGGAATAGCAATTTAGGGTAGGTATGAAAAGCCGGATCTGGCTGGTTTGAACATAAAACAAGAAGAATATTTGGGCTGGATATGGCCAGTTTAAATGCTAAAGGGTTAAAACAATAAGGTGTGATATGAAGCTCATTTGGTAGATATTTTTAGCAGATCTAGAAACCTCATAGTGGCTCTTCCATCACCTATCTTTTATGACCTTCTAGTTTACTTTCATCTGATCTATTTCTAACTTATATAAGCACTTCTACTAACTATACTAGTCCTCTTAATATTACACCCATTATTCAATCCCACCATGGGTTAAATATTTGATATGTTGCTACAGCTATTTCATCACCTAAATATCTATCATGCCAACCATTCACGCATATACACACATTAACACATGTATATCTACATGCATGTATATATGCATGTATATATATATATATATATATATATATATATATATATATATATAT
>NC_068985.1:43426713-43427479 GCF_001194135.2 Octopus bimaculoides
TTACACATCCAGTGGAGCATACTGGCTTCATTCCTTGTGAGCTTACGCATGTCCTCAGCAGTCACAGCCCATGTTTCACTGCCATGTAGCATGGCTGTTCGTACACATGCGTCATACAGTCTGCCTTTTACTCTGAGTGAGAGACCCATTGTCGCCAGCAGAGGTAAGAGCTCTCTAAACTTTGCTCAGGCTATTCTTATTCTAGCAGCTACACTTTCAGCGCACCCACCCCCACTACTAACTTGGTCACCCAGACAGCGGAAGCTATCGACTACCTCTAGTTTTTCACCCTGGAATGAGATAGAAGTTGTTTCCTGTTTGTTTACAGTGTTTATTGCATCTGAACATCTGCCACATACAAAAACTAACTTCGTTGTTAATCTGCCTTTGATATTGCTGCACCTCTTCTTATGTGTCCATAGCTTGCACCGGGTACATCTTATAGAGTTACTACCTACTCCTTTTCTGCATACTGAGCAGGGCCATTTACCTGAAGGGGTTTGTGTTTTATCTACCTTCCTACTTATTAGGATTTTGGTTTTTGCTAGGTTGACTCTAAGGCCCTTCGATTCTAGTCCTTGCTTCCACACCTGAAACTTCTCCTCTAGTTCTGATAGTGACTCTGCAATTAGTGCAAGGTCATCAGCATAGAGGAGCTCCCAGGGGCAACCTGTCTTGAATTCCTCTGTGATCGCCTGGAGGACTATGATAAATAGGAGGGGGCTGAGGACGGAACCTTGGTGGACCCCTACCTCTACCCGGAATT
>NC_068985.1:43428914-43432562 GCF_001194135.2 Octopus bimaculoides
TACATATGCACACACACATACATACATACATATATATATGTGTATATATGAATGGAATGGTATGTATTTTGAAACTGGGTACATCATTAAGGTAGGTGAAATCTTACTGGTAAGTAACATACCACCTTAACAGGTGAACCAGCACACCTCTATAGTTACTGATTGTACACTTTTACAAGCATACACCCACACACAAATAAGCACACACACATCTAATTTATGTATTCAGATATGTTTAACATTATAGATAATGCTATTAAGAATTGCTGATTAAAATCAAGCTACTTCCTAATTAGATGATATAAATATATTGGTGGCAATAGTTCCAAAAGCAGTATGTAGACACCCAGATATTTCCGAGAAACAGGAACTATTTCAGCTTTTAGTAATGCAGTTCTAATTATAGGAATTTAACTTTGGCTCAGGAACATATAATGTTACTGTGATTCATAAGTGATTGTTAGTTTTTTTATTACATAGGCACAGGTGTGGCTGTGTAGTGAGAAGTTTGTTTCTCAACCTCATGGTTCTGGGTTCAGTCCCACTGTATGGCACCTTAGGCAAGTGGCTTCTACTACAGCCCTGAGGGCCAACCAAAGCCTTTTGGGTGGATTTGGAAAACGGAAACACATACATACTTTTATACATACATACATACATACATACACACACTGGAACTGTAAAAATCTGTAAAACTTTCCAGACATTTATCATTTAAGTATATATGAGCATGTCTAGATATGCAAGTATATGCATGAGAAGACATACATAAAACAAAACATATAAATCTGTACATATACAAACATACATACAAAAATACCCTTTGTTGATGTTGAAATTCCAATAAACGAGCCTTGGATCTAGGTTAGAAACTGACTCTTTCTCTATATATGTAATATCTGTGACTACACTGTTTTCTTTCTTTCTATCCCTCTAGCTTTTCCATTTCTCCCCCTCTCTACTATCTTTCGTTCCTTCTCCTCACTACCTATGTTTCTTTCTCACATTCTTTCTCTTGTCCCCCTTCCCCTCTGCCTATTGCTCACACATGACTACAGGCCATTTCTCTCACTCCTGTCTTTTCTGGACAAGATGTCTACCAGGCTCGACATCGTTTCTCTTGCCTCCCAACATTTTTTCTCTTCTACTATTTTCTTCTCTTCTATTTATTCTATTTCTTTTTAAAATTTCTTCCGGCATCACATGTTTTTCTTTGTTGATTGTTTACTTTGTACGTCCACTCTGTTGTTGATTGTTCAAAGCCCTAACTCTCCACAAATTTTATATGTAAAAAATTTCTGCATGCTGCTATGTCTTATGAAGTTTTCCTATCTTGTTTTTGAAAGCACGAAATAGGGAGTAGTAAAACAGTTGACAACTGACAAGCAAGTTAACTTCTTTGGGGTATTTTGTCCTGTACTTATCTCTCGTGTGTTTACATATTTTTCACTCATTGGTGATGTCCTGTACTTAATGTGTATTATATATATATATATATATATATATATATATATATATCATCTTCAGTACCACTATCATTTAATGTTCATGTTCAAACTGGCATGGATTGGATGGTTTGACAAGATCTGATGGGTTCAAGAACTGCATTGTGCTTCAGTGTCTGCATTAACATGGTTCCTATTGCATAATACTCTTCGTAATGCCAACCACTTTAGAACATGTGCTGGGAACTTTTCCCATGACACCAGCACTTGTGAGGTTGCCATACAGCTTTCATGACCATAAGCCTTGAGGAGGGAACTTTACAGTAGGAATGAAAGAAAGGGCTACAGCAGAACAGGTTTCTCGCTGCAGAGGATCTATGTGATTACTCACATTTTAGAAGAAAGGGAAAGAGTTATCATGCTGAGTTGGAAAGAGATAAAAACATTGGTGATGAAGTGTCAGGGTGGATCCTCAAGGTACGAGGAGGGTAGAAATGAGAAGGACCAGGAATATGGGTGGATGGAGGTTGCAAGGAGGCAGGGAATGAAAGATGAGAAATGGGTAAGGTGAGAGGTGGTAGGTGACCACTGTAAAGACTGGGTAGGGTTGAAGGTGAATGTAGTGAATGACCAATGATACAAGAGTTAAAGGAGGAGGTAGGAAAGAGAAGGAGATGATTGACAGTGCAGAGCAGCAGAACAGTAACGATGATGCAGTAGGCAGGAGAAGGACAAGAGAGAAATGACATGTGTGACTGGCAAGTTGTAGGAGAGTGGGTGGGACGATAAAAGCAATGGTTAGGGTGTTGCACTCATGTTTATGAGATTGTGAGTTCAATTCCAGGACTAAACAGTGTGTTGTGCTTTTGAGCAAAACGCTTCATCTCTCATTGTTCTGCAATCACTTCGACGTCTGATGTATAGCACACCATGCACCTGTACAGGTAATATCAATTTCATGAAGAGAGTGAGCACAAACATTTGATCACTATAAAGAAATTGTCTGTGATGTTCAGCATGAAATTGCAGAACTAACTTATATATATGTATATATCTGTAGCTGTATCTGTGTGTGTGTGCATGCATGTGTGTATGTGCGTGCATGTGCATGTTCATACATGTGTGCATGTGTATGTGTGCATATGTATGTGTTTGCATGTGTGTGTGTGTGTGGTGTGTGTGTGTGCGCGTGCATGCAGAAGAAAAAGAGAAAGAAGAAATCGATTGCCTTTTAATCTGCAATATAATTGAATTTAGAACTGCCATCCACCCACTCCAACACAGGAACTTGTTGCATAGTGCCACAGTTGAGAAACGACCATTTCTTTCTTCATACTTGTACCTCCTACCTGTTAGTGCTAAATACCAATCTGTTTACCAACACACTCTTTTCACCTTGAATCTTCTATCTCCTTCTTCTAACAGCTGCATTCTAACCCAGTTTATTTGAACAACTTGCTTGTTTACAGCTTACCAACAGTTTTATTAGCAAGCATCAGTTTCTACTTTGGAACAGTCTCTGTACAGTTTTCGACAGTCTGTCTGACCGTCTGTCTGTCTGGCTGACCGTCTGTTTGGCTGACCGTCTGTCTGTCTGACCGTCCGTTTGTCTGTCTGTCTCACAGATGTTATTACTGCTACCTATTCACCCATATATTTTGTTTTTCTCTGCAAAATTAATCATGTGTCAATGTTTGTCTGGGTACCTTATAAACTTGTCCCTACAAGTTCACCATAGGCCACAAGCATGCATATTTCCAAAAAGATCCTTTTTAATATGTTGGTATTACAGTTTAGAATGGAACGAATGAGACCTACATCTCATTCTTTCGTCATTTTGTTAAAGACTTTGTTGCTTATGTAAGCTATCATTTATATTGATGTATAGGTGCAGTAATATCACATAAGCTCTCTCTCTCTCTCTCACACACACACACACCTCCATACACACACACGCGTGCATTATATTCCAGGCAGACGCCCCATACATATAATGGATACGTGTGTAGGCAACAGTTTTATGCGCCCAGCAAATTATACTAGCCTACCACACACACACACACACACAAACATACATATACACACATCTTTAAAAGGTGTCAGTCACTTCAAAGTTTCGTCAAGTATAGTTTTGTAAGCTCTCTGTGAGTGTACATGTATGTGTGCGTGCGTGTATATATATATATATATATATATATATATA
>NC_068985.1:43433313-43436402 GCF_001194135.2 Octopus bimaculoides
TATATATATATATATATATATATATATATATATATATATATATGCATACATACATACATATATAAATATATATATTGTGAGAAAGAGAAACGGAGAGAGAGAAAGAGCTATGTATAGTAGGAAATGTAACCTACATATATGTATGTATGTACGTCTATGTGCTCATACAACTTTCTCAAGCATATGCATTCATGCATATAAATGTCTAACTGTGAATATTAGTATAATTGTGTGTGTGCGCGCGTGCACCAGCTGATAAAACTAGATTGAATGTCACATGCAACTTGCAAGACTACCTACTTCGATGAAATGGACACGAAGACTTCCGATTGGTTATTTCTATCTTTCCATACTGATGAATGAATATATTTTGTTCCCAGAACTATTTTCTTTACTGTCCTGCCAAAAAAGTAATCCCAAATTATCTTCTTTATGTCTTCTGTTTCTATTTATCATCTCAAAAGAATTCTATACATTCCTGTTACAGTAACTAAAGTTTGGTGCAGAAATATATCTCAAAGGTATAGGGGTAATTGAATGGATGGCAGTCTTCATGATTTTTTTGAGGACACTTCAAAAGAGCAATATATTTTACGCTTAAATGATTGAAGAATGTCACAACCTTTATGGGTAAAGAGTAGGAACTAGTGGAGGAAGCCAAACATCACTAGTTAGATTTCGTTGGTGTCTCCTCTACTAGGTTCCAAGGCTCTGGTACCATAGATTTGGATAGAGAGGGAATTCCACTATTTGGGTGTGGTGCCAACTACAAGATTGAGTCAAAAGTTTTTTTTTGTATTTCAAGCTTTAATTAATAGTTCAAAGAAATTAGAATGTAATAAGTTGGAAGAAATGCCTCTATGTACTTTGTCTGTCATGCTAACAATTCGGCCAACTTGCTGCCTTGAGTAAACCGTAACATTAGCACAAACCTATCATCATAGATTACTTCCAGAAATATTCTCCTCCACCTGGCCTTTTAAACGTATTTTGACTTTATCCAATAAAAGAGATATTTCTTTTCTGCTGGAATCGAAAGAAATCATTGCAAAGGAGAAATGTCAATTGTTTTGACAACATTGTCGAACTTGCAACAGCGGCTGCTGCTGCCTCCGCCACCGCCGCTGCTGTCGCCGCTGCTGCTGCCGCTGCTGCTGCCGCTGCTGCTGCCGCTGCTGCCGCCGTCGCCGCCGCCGCCTCCACTGTCAGCACTTCCACCACCATCACCAGATCTTGACTCATATTCTAAAAGCAAAAATATGAAAATAATAAGTTGAAAAATAACAATGAATTGAAATGTTTGCCAAACTGTAAATTGTTTAGGTTCTGAGACAGAAGACAGAATTAACTTCACAGATTTTCTATTTATGCTTTCCTCCTTTACAAAGTATATTTTAGTTGTTTGTGAAAGTCAAGTAGAGTACACTAAATACTGTGTGTTCTTCAAAAACTTACACACATTAGACATAGATTTCACCAGACAACAAACAAGCATTTATGTAGCGCTTTTTCCATGCTGGTATGGGTCGAATGTTGAATGGGTCCCATAACCCTCTGGCACTTTGTTGCAGACATAAAGCCTTATAACAGGAAGAACTTATTAAATGATATTGTTCAAGATATATAAAAATATAGGATGGTCACTACTGAATGTCTTTGGTTAAAGGTCTACTTAACCCTTTTGTTACCATATTTCTGTTGACATATTTCTGTTACCATATTTCTGTCGTTGTCTCAACTGACTTTTGAAATAATGAAGAATTTAGTAAAATAACTGTCATTATTAAACTGGTGTGTGGAACATTAATTAACAAAAAAATTTGATGGAAAATTGTGATTTAAATCACTTTAAAACAGTAAGTTTGTCAAAGAAACAGGGGTAGTCTCTGGTAAATTGGTGTCAAAAGGATTAATCATAGCAGATCCTGTGCTAAACAACAATGACCTGTACTTGGTACTCAAATGCTTTTAGTGAACTTCACTCCATTGCAAGTATTTGGATCAGGTTCCCTTCAACTGTGATTTTACAAGCAGCCCTTCTCCAGTGTATTCAGTCAGATCTATCAATCTTTTGACCTCATTGGTAAACATATTTACCTGTTTCCCAGTGCATTTTATTTTCCCAGCCTAATGCTGCTTTTGTTGAAGTTTTCTTTAGCATAGCTTCTATTTTCTTTCAATATCTAACTGGGCTTCTTTGCTCATCTCCAAGTCTCTAGGGTACTGCTCAGAAGAAAGAAGAAGCAAGCGAAATAAATGTGCATCTTTCTACAGCTGCAGAGAAATAATGCTTCCCTTTTCACTCATAGAATGCTACATGTGAATTAACTCCTTCTGGTGAAAAAGCAACCTTGACTGACTTCCTCCTAATGTTACTCCTGCCCAGCAACTCAGCTTAGCACCTCCTATTGCTTGCTATCTCAGCTCACAACATTATATTTTCACATACTAATATGATGTAACATTGTAAATAATGTGAGATTTAATTGAATATGTAAATCCTTTATATTGTAGTTGAGCACTTTTTTTATGAAATGTTGCATGTGTATGTATTCTTCTTAATTCCTCTAACTCTATGTGGATCATAGAACAACAATAAGAGATTTCCATTCATATATTCTCTTGTTGGTGTTTCAGTAGCAATGTAGAAAATTGACAGCACAGGGTTATTAACTGTATATCTACCATCCTTTTCCTTTCTCGACTGAGCCAGGGACTGGCTATGGCAGAGTTGTGTGTTTATCTATATCATCATCATCATCATCATCGTTTAACGTCCGCTTTCCATGCTGGCATGGGTTGGACGATTTGACTGAGGACTGGTGAAACCGGATGGCAACACCAGGCTCCAATCTAAATTTGGCAGAGTTTCTACAGTTGGATGCCCTTCCTAACGCCAACCACTCAGAGAGTGTAGTAGGTGCTTTTACGTGTCACTTGCACGAAGGCCAGTCAGGCGATACTGGCAACGGCCACGCTCGAAATGGTGTCTTTTATGTGCCACCCACACAAGCCAGTCCAGGGGCACAGGCAACGATCTCGCTCGAAAATCCTACGAAGGCCAGTCAGGCGGTACTGGCAACGGCCAC
>NC_068985.1:43437601-43442089 GCF_001194135.2 Octopus bimaculoides
TCTGTGATTGCCTGGAGGACTATGATAAATAAGAGGGGGCTGAGGACTGAACCTTGGTGGACCCCTACTTCTACCTGGAATTCATTACTGTACTCATTTCCAACCCTCACCTTACTGGCAGCATCTCTGTACATGGCTCGCACAGCTCTCACTAACCATTCTTCTATCCCAAGTTTCCTCATTGACCACCAGATAAGGGATCGGGGGACCCTGTCAAAGGCTTTCTCCATGTCAACGAAAGCCAGGTACAGAGGTTTATCCTTGGCTAGGTATTTCTCCTGCAGCTGTCTTACTAGAAATATTATACATATTTTTGATTGTTCCACTAGTTCTGCTGCATTTTATTCCTTTCCTGAAAAACTCACAACAGAATGCTTTTATAAATTAGCTATGCATGGATATAAGATCTCCCTTCCACCAGTGATGATTGTGTATGTATCACATGAAATTTTGAGATCTCAAAGCCAGCAATCCTGTATGGATATTTATTTTAATATTTGTAAACACATCCCATACCCTGTATAGAATCCTGTATAGATATTTTATGTAATATTTGTAGGAACATTGAAAAGTAGGTCTAGCGAGATTGTTGAGCTACTTGAACGGATGCGTGTTGATGTATGCTGCATCCAAGAGATAAGGTAGAGAGGAGCTTCAGCCAGGTTCCTCACAAGCAAGACACATAGGTATAAAATTTTCTGGGAAGGTAACAGTGACAGGGTAAGTGGTGTAGGTATACCTCTTGCAGAGAAATGGGTGGATAAGGTCACAGAGGTAGTTAGAGTGAGCGATATAGTACTTAAGCTCAGGCTAGTCTTGCAGAATAGCATAGCGTCAATTATCTCTGCCTATGCCCCACAAGCGGGCCTACCAAATGAACAGAAGGACCATTTTTATGATATTCTCCTGCAGGCTACCTCTAAGACAAATAACAAGGATCTCATCTTCATGGCTGGGGACTTTAATGGGCATGTCGGACAGCAGACTGGTATTTTCTATGGTATACATGGAGGCCATGGAATTGGTTCAAGAAACGAAGAGGGAACAAGGCTACTGGAGTTCTGTGATGCAAATAACCTATTGATCTGCAACACTAACTTCAGTAAGCCAACCAGCCACCAATCAGATGGCTGCGCTAGCCAAATCAATTACATTCTCATCAGGCAATGGGATGCAAGGTTGCTCTTAAATACAAAGACCCTCCCTAGTGAAGAATGTATCTCCCAGCATAGATTAGTTGTTAGCGATTTTAGATTCCAGACCAGAAGGATACCAGTCTGGAAAAGGATTTGGAAACTTAAAGATCCTTCATGTGCTCAGAGATTTAGGGACATCCTAATTCAGAAATTTGATGAGAGGAAAGAGGAGCTACAAACTTGTGACATAGAGGGGAACTGGGAATTCCTGTGAGACAGTTTGCTGAGTGCCACAGACCAAATCGGTAGGTGGTGCAAAGTCTTAAGCAGACCTCGAGTAATGTGGTGGTGGAATGATGCGGTAGACAGGGCCATTAGAGCAAAGAAATAAGCCTGGAAGGACTGGAAGAGTGTGGGTAGTACTAGCAGGGAACTGTATTAGACAGCCAGAAGGGAAGCTAGGGGACAGATATATCTAGCCAAGGGAGAAACAGAAAAGAAGTTTGCCTGTGTGCAGCGACGTGGGGACCAAACAAGTGAAGTGTTTTGGATTGTAAGACTGAGTGAGAGAAAATTGTGATGTCAAATTGTTGGATCAGAGGTATCAAATTGTTGGATCATACAATGAAAGTTATGGAGAGAGGGTCATAGCCCAGCTAATTAGGGAGAGAGTTAGTCTAGATGAGATGCAGTTTGGTTTTGTGCTAGGGAGAAGCACTACTGATGCCATATTTCTGGTCAGACAGCTGCAGGAGAAATACCTAGCTCCTCTATGCTGATGATCTTGCTCTTATAGCAAGATCATCAGCATACAATCTAGAACTAGAGAAGTTCCAGGTATGGAAGCAAGAACTAGAGAAGTTCCAGGTGTGGAAGCAAGAACTAGAGAAGTTCCAGGTATGGAAGTAAGGTCTAAAATCAAAGGAGCTTAGAGTTAACCTGGCAAAAACCAAAGTCTTAGTGAGTAGGAAGGCGGACAAATCATAATCCCTTCAGTAGATGGCCCTGATCAATCTGTAGAAAAGTCATAGGTAGAAACTCCATAAGACACATCCAGTGTAAGCTTTGGATGCATAAAAGGTGCAGCAATATCAGAGGAAGGTTAACAGGGAAATTAGCTTTTGTGTGTGGAAGATGCACAGGTACAATAAATGCTGAAAATGTACAGAAAATAGATTCCATCAACTGTTAGGGGGACAAGCTAGAGGTAGTAGATAGCTTCCGATATCTAGGTGATCAAGTTAGTAGGGGAGGGGGATGATCCAAGAGCATAGCTGTGAGGATAAGATTATGCTGGGCAAAGTGCAGAGAGCTCCTACCTCTGCTGGCAACAAAGGGCCTCTCTCTTATGTTCGACAGAGTGTAAGCATTTTGAGAGAAAAGTTAGGCATAAGAGGCATCAGATGTGGTGTGTAAGAGAAACAACTGCACTGGTATGGTCATGTGATGCATATGAACGACAGCTATGTAAGGAAGTTCTGATCTCTAGCTGTGGAGGGAACCTGTGGTAGAGGTAGACCCAGGAAGACATGAGAAGTGGTGAAGCATGATCTTCGAACTTTGAGCGTCACAGAAGCAATGACTAGTGACCGAGGCCTTTGGCGATATGCTGTACTTGAGAAGACCCATCAAACCAAGTGAAATTGTAGTCATCGCTGATGATGGTGTCACATAACTGGCACCCATGCCGGTGGCACGTAAAGAGTACCGTTCGAGCATTGGGCCTCACGGAGGCAAAGTGGCTGAGTGCCTTTCGAGCGTTGGGGCTCATGGAGGCAAAGTGACTGACTTCCTTTCGAGCGTTGTGCCTCACAGAAGCAAAGTGGCTGAGTATCTTTCGAGTGTTGGGCCTCACGGAGGCAATGACCAAGACCTTTGGCATTATGTAGTGCTTGAAAATAAGACTCATCAAACCAAGCAAAATCGCAGTCGTGGAAGATACCGGTGTCACTCAAATGGCACCCGTGCCAGTGGCACGTAAAAGCACCCATTGTACTCTTGGAGTGGTTGGCGTTAGGAAGGGCATCCAGCCATAGAAAACCATACCAAATCAAACTGGAGTCTGGTGCAGTCTTCCAGCTTACCAGCCCTGGTCAAACCGTTCAACCCATGTCAGCATGGGCAACGGATGTTAAATGATGATGATGATGATTGTACACAGAGATTGCTTTTACCAGTGCATTTAGATATTTAACTTTACACACACATTCATATATATAATTGAAGTAATGTTGAACATAAGAGGGAATAGGGGTGAGTGGGAAAATAGTTAAAACGTACTGTTAAGAAAAATTAAAGGTGTTAAAGGAAAACGTCACAAAATGGATTAAGTACCAATTGTTCTAAACGAAATTCTGCACTGGCAACTTATTGTCACCTCACAATCTCCTTCACTCTCTCTTTTTCTTATCCTTTCTTTCTTGAGCTGATACAATCATCTCCCTCCTCTCTCTCTCTCTCTCTCTCTCTCTCTCTCTTGGCTACCTATACCTTTTCTCCTTCGCTTCAGCTTGTGTATCCTACTCTTTCCTTCTTACTCTTAGTTACCTCCCACATTTTCTCTTCACTAGATGGTTTTCTTTCATCCATCCTCTCTAGAAAACATAAATGACCGAGAGGTATTCATAAACGTACTTAGTAAAAGAAGGAGAGGCAGTTGTAGAGGTATACAATAAATGGCAGACAACTGCAGCAGTATAAAGTAAACGACAACGTAAACTATGGAAAGGAAAGGCAGATAAAGTTAGATAGAATGATAGATTGAGAGAAGAAATGACTAAGTTACCTCTGAGCATGAGAATCTATTGCTACATGTAACTGACACCCTAACGTGACATCTGTTTAAACTATATGACCTGTAAGAGCTCAAAGTTTCAAACTTATTTTTGTGAGCGTGTTGTGTTCTGTTAACTGTGAGACATGTTGAGTCATCGTCGTCGTTTAACGCCCGTCTTCCATGCTAGCATGAGTGGAGCATGTTTCTTTATTTGGATCTATTTTAAAACGGGGGCCACAGTTTTCATTAATGTTTTACGTAGTGTTTTTGGTACCGAAAGACTTTCAAACTTCGTATACTTATCTATTTTGTGTTATAGAACAGAAAAATATTTTTGTATTCGAATTTATTTCATGTAAAAAATTGTCTTATTTCGATAATTTCAACCAATCACTGACAAGTATTCAGTTGTTTATATTTACTCCTTTGGCTGATTAAGCGGTGTAAAGCATATTTAATCTCCATAGCTTCGTTTTATTTGCTTTTTTCATTTTCTTTTTTTTTCTTCGTTTTATTTGCTTTTTTCTTTTTAAATTTGCTGTTTTACCCTAACCCTAACCCTAACCCTAAGGTTAG
>NC_068985.1:43442916-43451732 GCF_001194135.2 Octopus bimaculoides
CTTTGCAAGTTTAACTCAGTGTTTATTGAACAAGAAAGGTGCAAAATTTAAGAAGCGACTTGTTAGAATATACATGTCTGTGAGGAGTCATAAACAAAAATAGCAAAAATCTACTGTACCAAAAGAACTAGTAATACATACATTACAAGTGTTCTATGAAGAGAACATAAGATTGCTGCATAATTCAACATGAATGTGAGGCAACATTAAACATCGTATAAGGCAAATGAAGGTTTCTGTGGGAACGCTAAAAGTCAGATTCACTTAGTGAGTTTACATACATGAGGATGAATTATGATGTTGTCATTGTGGGCGTTAGATGCAGTAAGAGCTGGTAGTGATGATATCGATGGTGATGAATTTCATTGTGTTGTAACATGGAGAAAGCGAGCAATAGCTTCCTGGTGTCAATGCAAGCTAGACCCCCCCGCCCAGCAGAGAAAAACCGATCTATTTAAGGAAATTGCTGGGCTCCACAGAGATGTGAAAGGTTTTCCCACCAAAAGAACACATGATCCATTTGAGGGCATCTAATTGGTTGACCAGGTAATTTGGCGTTATTGTTTAGGGGACAAATTGTGCCTAAAAAGTACCCAATCAGAACAAGTGATTTAAACATAATCTTTATAGCTAAGTGTTTCTCTGCTACATCCAAACAAAAACTATAAATAAAAGGGAGAGAGAATAGTTTGTCATTTCTGCTTTTGTCAATCCATTCTGCTACAGACCATATGGACCCTGGTTGAAAACCACTGATCTAGATGATAGGACATGGAGAAACTCTGTGCAGAGGCGAAACTAGTACTTCTCTGCTGAAGTCTACCTCAGTTTGGTGTGTCTCAACATTTAATTGTAAATGCATCAAACATAACTAGAATATGTAGAAACCAGAGATGGTATATAGGCAAAAACAACAGCTATAAAATTCATAAAATAAGAACTATACAAATATCAGAACTTTCCAAACATGTTAATCTTATTCTCCAAGGAGTGGCTGTGTGGTAAGTAGCTTGCTTACCAATCACATAATTCCGGGTTCAGTCCCACTGTGTGGCACCTCGGGCCGACCAAAGCCTTATGAGTGGATTTGGTAGACAGAAACTGAAAGAAGCCCATTGTATATATATATATATATATATATATATGCATGTGTGTGTTTGTGTGTCTATGTTTGTCCCCTCCACCATCGCTTGACAACTGATGTTGGTGTGTTTACGTCCCTGTAAATTAACAGTTTGCCAAAAACGATTAATAGAATAAGTACTAGGATTACAAAGAATAAGTCCTGGAGTCGATTTGTTCGACTAAAAGTGGTACTCCAGCATAGTCACAGTCAAATGACTGAAACAAATAAAGGAATATTAATCTTATTCTCCATATTTTATCAAATTTTTCTAAACAAGAAATATACGAGAAAATAAAGTACTAGAGATACACAACTCACTAATGTAATATTTTGTAAGAATTAAATTAATAAAGTCAACCAGAGATGGAGAGAGCAGAGATACAAGTGACAGTTACTGGATCTTCCCCAAAACTGGTGACATTGATGTGACTGATATCTAAGCCTGAGGGATAAAGACACTGTTGATGACTTCTGTAGGTCCTTCTTTCTGACTTGGCAAGATTAATGTGGTGATGTCTAGTCTGAAGGTCAATATCATTGACCATAACCGCTGCTGGCTATTGAGATTGATGCAGCTGTTACCTAGCTGGATGGACAGCATGAGGACAATGTAGGTAAGGAACAATTATAATAGAGTAAATTCTGTTAAATGTACTCAAGGACCAGCAACATTTTTACTTACTTGTGTGTATTTTGATATTAAACATATGGAGACATCTGCTAATATGTATTGATTATAGATAAAAAATAAAGAAAAGCTTAGACAATAGAAAATAGCAATGTTTAAGCTGTGACACAGAACTTTCATGTTTTGTGATCGAAGAAAATATAAACAAGCTGTAAAAAAAAAATCTAAATTTAAAGAAAAAAGAGTAAAAATAATGGAACAAAAGTAAAATAAATTTTATAAAAATATAATAATAAAATTGAAAATGTAAAAGGAAAGATACACACACATTTACAAACACATACATATCTGTATATTTGTATATATCATCATCATCATCATTGTCGCTTACAGTGGCCGTTAAACAACGATGATGATGATATATACAAATATACAGATATACATACATATACACACGCACACACACATATATATTTATTATTCTTAAAAAAGAATATTATATATATACATACACATATGCATACATATATTTATTTATTTATTCATTATTCTTAAACAAGAATATTATTGACAGTGACTTCAAAGTTTCAGCCAGCTAAGCTAAAATATGTATATGCTTATGTATATGCTTATATATCTATTACATATGTGGAAAATGGTGGGGGTTGTTTGTGGCGTTGTTAGCTAACTCCTATATCGTTTTATTGATTTTGATGAAACTTGACACGTGTGTAGAACTCATGTCTGGAAACCTTGTGACATACTTAGATTGTTGAAAAAAATCGATACTAGTGCCCTTCCAATGGATCCTTCTATCTACCGCATATTACTAATATTTTATTTAAACAACTCAAGGGAAGTAACCCATACCAAAGGCAGATTTTAGTGAAGCGATCAATATTTGATTCTCACGATCAGCCGACCTAATTCTGCATTTCACTACTCACAGTTTTGAACTGCTAAAATTTATTATTGCATTTCCTTAATTTGAATCTTAAACATTAAAGACTTCATTCGTACTTTTCTATACATACATACTTTTTTGAATGCCTGTTACTCCGATAATTCTGCATTTTTACAGTTACACTTTTTCCATGACAGTAGATGAGTTTTTTATTCCACAACATATTTGTAGTGGCTTCATGCAGGCATAGTGTGGATTTGATCCTCGATTGCCAAATTTCATTAACACTTCAACAGCGCTTTTCTCATGGCAAAACAATAGTTTTTCTGTGAATGACAGCAGTCATACATTTCCCAGATGCCTTCGCTAAGCAGAATAATGTCAAATCCTATAGGAACCAATGTTATGATCCACAAGGTCAACAAATCTCATGTCTTTGTTGTAATTTTGGATGCTTTCAGGCTGTGGAATTGGAACACATTTCTTTTCAGGCCTATCATAGTGCTCAACTGTGGATATTTTATAGGTTTCAAAATTTGATAGCAAAACAACATCGTTATTATCTTTCCATTTCACAGCGACTGTATTTGAAGTGGACTTGAAGTCAGCTGTTTCTCTGGGGCATGCTTCCATTTCAGTTTTTGTTTTGAAAGGACATCTAGCCGTCCTATTTTCTCTGCAGGTTCCCAACACATATTCTTTTCTCAAAAAGTTTCTCCATCAATTGAATACTTGTGAAATAGTTATCAAAAAATATTTTGAAACCTTTATTGTCTGGTACTCTTACAGTATCAATGACATCAAGGACAATGTTCCCACCTAGGCTAAATGCATTTTTGGTTTTATCAGGACCGTCTTTCTTGCCAGTATAGAGATCAAAAACATGCATATATCCATGCTGAGAACAAAGGACCCAAACTTTGAAACCAAACCGAATTGGTTTCCCTTTCATAAATTGTTTGGCATAGTGCTTGCCATAATATGGAATCATACTTTTGTCAACAGAAAGATGTTCTCCTAAGCCACCATGTTCCTTGAATTTTTTTGTAAGTGGTCAAGTAGAGGTCTGAGTTTGAATGCATGATTGTCTCCTGAAGTATTGGTGTTATCCACTAAATGGGTATTTCTCAATATACTCTCAAATCTGTCTTACCTCATGCTATTTTGTAAAATTTTTGGAACATTATCTTCAGATGACCAATACCTTCTTTTATTAGGGTGTGGACAGTGAGCTGACAGAAGCAATACACCAAAAAATACATACAGCTCTGATTTGCATACATTCAGAGCTTTACCTTTTTTAACAGCATATCGGTTTGTTTCTTCTTCAATGTCATCCAGTAATTCATCTATGAAGACAAACTAAAGAAATCTATTGGATTTGAGAAAAGATTTTGCTTCCTTGGATAATATCTACAGGCTCACATGAATTTGAAACATGATTCACCGCTTCATTTTTCTTCCAATTTCTTGTTTTACTGAATTTAGTTTGTTTTAGATTTCCTGCAACTTCTTCAATTTCTTCAGGCATATCCTGTTGACAAGAAATTTGAGCATCAGTTTCCAAAAGCCCTCCTTTCAATTGAACTGAGGAACCTACAGCCTCATCATCTGAAGCATCACTATCACTGTTGGAGAGTTCTATATCGTGAGGGAGACCCCTGTGAACATTGCCTCCATTGCTCAGCTCTTCTAAACAGCTTCTGCTGCTGTAAGACTAAAAGAAAAAATCACAATGATATAGAGATGTGTGGACGCAAAATTTATTGTAAATAAAAACCAGAGACTACTTCATATATATTATACTGGCTATTTATAATGCAAAGCTATATCAACAGGCATGAAATATTAGGTGTATTGTTTTATGTCGAAGTTGCCTGATGTCCATTATAATGGACAGGGTGTTATATTTTATTTTGTTTACAACATAAATCTTAAATGGTAACAAATGATATTAGTCATCTCACCTATGATCATAAAAAAAACACATAAGAAACCACAATAATGCCTACAGAATTAAATGGAAATAATTGGCTTACCATTTACAGTGCATCCTGCTTATACTCACCCTGTTGCACAACTGTGGTTGTTACAAGTTATGGTGCAAGAATTTGTTGAAACAGACTGCATATGTGTTAAGAACATGTTTCATTCTTTGATACATAAATCACAAACAGTCTTCATTGTCATCATCATCATTATCATCATCATTTAACATCTGTTTTACATGCTGACATGGGTTAGACAGCTTGACAGGAACTGGCAAAGACAGGGGTCACACCAGGTTCCATAGTCTGTTTTGGCTTGGTTTCTACAGCCCTCCTAATGCTTGCAACCACTTTACAGAGTATACTTGGTACATTTTATGAGGAACCATTACCAGTGCTTTTTATATAGCATCAGCACTACTGCTTTTTATGTGGCACCAGCACCCACACCAGTGCATGGCACCTTGGTTGATTAATTTAGTATAATTAAGATGGTTTTGAACCTTTTTCTATTTGTCCAGCTCTGCAGCAAAGAAAGGAGAACTATATTCACTAAGATTCAAGGTTGAAGCTGGTATTTATCATTAATAGAACCAAGGATCTAGAACTAACTGTTGACTTTTAAGAGAATCTTAGAGCCATTTGAAGCATTTATGTACATACCTATTCACATACATAGCCAGTGGATGGTTTGATAGTTTCAAAGAAACTCCACTGCAACTCCATGCGTCTATAACTGTTATCTAACTCTTAATATCATGGCTATACTCATGTTATTAGTGTCTTCATATTTTTGCTGAAAAACTTTCATTTTTGCCTGGTGTAGCCTGAGGTAAAATTTTCAAGATTCCAGAGGTAAATTTGAGAATTCTAGTGAGGAAATTATTTTTAGACTATCATTATTTGCCCTAATTTTGCTAGATCTATTTTCTTTTCCAAGACTAATTAAAGATGTAAGTTATATATAACAAATTATGGTGTATACAAAACTACTTTTTTTGCCTTATTCTATATACAGGGTGTTTGGGCTAAATGTGATTTTTATGTCTCCTCTTTCTTTCAGGAACAGCTTGAACAGTCAATGGTGTTGGAGTGCATAAAGACGAAAGTTGTATTTGAGAAAAAGTTAACTGACATGGAGGACTAGAACCCATCTGAATATTGGGAAAAAGTTGACTGTTTCATGATGATTCGCTCTGGTTATCAAAATACTAACATCTTGACTGATGCCCAATGCTCTGTGAAACTGCCTGAGACTGTGGTTAAACCTGGCTTGAAAAGTCTGTTGCTGGAAAGCCATATATGTGGCAGCAGGATTCAGCTCTTTGCCATACCTCAGGAAAGAGTCAGAAGTAGTTTTCAGAAAATTACTATCACTTCACCAGCCCCAATGTCTAGCCTCCTAATTCCCCTGATTTGGATTATTACGTGTGGGACGCAGTTAAAAAAGACACCAACCATTCTGCCTATAACACCAAGGCCAAGCAGGTCGCCAAGTTCAAAGAAGTGTTTGAAGATTTTCCCAGGGACACAGTGAGGAATGCATGCTCCAGGTTCTGGAGCCATCTTGAAGTCATGGCAGAAGCTCAAGGTGCTACTTTGAGTAAACTGTTATCTCCCAGCTATAATCTTGTTGATATTTTTTGATTTTTTAAAATACTTTTATTTTTGGATGGAATATTGTGTTTTTTTCCTACTATGCAAACTGTCAGATTTAGACCAAACACCCTGTTGGTGGAGGCATGGCTGTATAGTCAAGAAATTTGCTTCCCAAATAGATGGCTTTGGTTTTAGTGGGCAAGTGTCTTCTATTAAAGCTCTGTGAGTGGATTTGGTAGGTGGAAACTGAAAGAAGCTTGTGAGATTTAAATATATATATATGCGGCTGTACTGAAAAGTTCTTGACTTTAAGGATATTGCGAAAGGTCTGGCTGGAGGCCCAACCATCTGAATTCTTTTACAGGGCTTAGAAAAACTGAAAGACTGCTGCAATAAGTGTGTGAATCTGAGAAGGGAATATGTTGAATAAAATCATAATTAACCGATCCTCCACTATTTTCTTTTACCCAAAGCCAGGAACTTTTCAGCACCCACTCCATATATCTCAGATAGCCACCTATGTATCATACTTTATGTATACACACTGTTGATTGATCAGTTACTGTAGTATTTCTCCTGAGATAACATCTGTTCTAGATTTGGGCTTGCTGTGTTAAAAGCACAATAAATATTATAGAGAGAGAGAAAGAGTAAGAGAAACAAAAATTCATCCCACCAGTGGCTAGTAAGAGCCCCAGATGCATTTCAGCTTTTTTGGATGCTTTTCCAAAAGCACATACGTACAGCCAGCCACTTGCTTTAGTGAATATTTGTTGTCTCTGATATGGAAAGAAGTGAATAAACGATTCACTGATGATGTGAAAGTTTGTGTACAAGTGAGTACGTGTGTGTGTATGCATGCATGTGTGTGTATGCATGTGTGTGTGTGTGTGTGTGTGTGTGCGTGTGCGTTTCTGTCTTGACATCATGCAATAGTTGTAAATGAGTATCACTATTGCAAGTGATGCTGTTTGTTTCCAGTTTTCTATGGAACCAAGTTTGGCTAAGGGAGGTGGTGGGGTAAAAACAGGTGATCACTGGTGACAGAAAAGGCATCTGATTGTAGAAAATCTGCTTGAACAAACTCCATCTGATTCAAGCAGGTATAGAAAAGTGGATGTTAAAATGATGATAATAATATATGTAGAGAACTCATTTGATTCTCTATTAAAGGAGGAAAAGACAAGTGTCTTCAGCTATAGCTTTAGGCTGACGAAAGCCTAGTGAGTGGATTTGGTAGACAGAAACTGAAAGAAGCTTGATGTAATATATATATAGCGTTGCCAGTGCCGTTGGACTGACTCCTGTGCAGATGACACATAAAAACACCATTTGAGTGTGGCTGTTGCCAGTACCGCCTGACTGGCCCCTGTGCCGGTGGCATGTAAACACACCCACTACACTCTCAGAGTGGTTGGCATTAGGAAGGGCATCCAGCTGTAGAAACTCTGCCAGATCAGATTGGAGCCTGGTGCAGCCATCTGGCTCACCAGTCCCCAGTCAAACCGTCAAACCCATGCCAGCATGGAAAGCGGATGTTAAACGATGATGATGATGATGATGATGATATACACATTGTATATTTTTGATTTTGCACAGGTGCATTGTTTGCTTTTGATCTTGTTGACTACACAGTATGGTAAGGTCAGTTGGGCACCATCTGTGAGAAAAATAGTACGATGCAATTCACTCTGCCTGAAATTTGGAAATGGCATGATGTAGTGCTTAGCATTCACACTGGAAGCTCCAATACGAGCATTTCAGAGTGTTTGGGTGTCAATCAGAGGACAATGCAATCTGAGGACATGTACCAAGAATGATAAAAATAAAATGTCCAGTCAACATCATGGTGTTTGGAGTGATCAAGAGGGTGGCTGCTGGAAGACCCTATGTCTGGCAACAGGACTCTGCACCATGCCACTTAAGCAGGAGAACTAAGTCATGGCTGTCAGACAATTTCTGCAACCACATCATCCCTTACATCTGACCACCTAACTCCTAAGACTGTAACCCCTTTGATTATTATGTGTGGGGTGCAGTTGAGTGAGAGATGAACAAAACTCCTTGTAACACCAAACATGAACTGATTGCAAGGATTATGGCAGCATTCACCAACTTAAACAAGCAGACCGTCCAGAAGATTTGCAGGAGATTCTGAAGTCATCTGGGGGCCATGGTTGAAGCCAATGGCAATTTTATTGAATAAATTTACTCTTTAGTATTTCAAGATATTTTTATGTAATTTTGGTAAATATATGTTAAAATGAGATGTCAGTGCTATTTTCATTTTTGCATAACTTAGACGACAGTTTATTCACCGCATTCTGTATATATATATAAGTATATATATAAAAGCGCCTGTATGGTGTTACATGAAGGCACCCTGCATAATCTGTAAAGTGGTTGGTATTAGGAAGGGCATCCAGATGTAGAAACCATGCCAAATCAAACTGGAATCTGGTGCAGCTTGCCAGCCCTGGTCAAACCATCCAACCCATGCCAGTATGGACAACGGATATTAAATCATGATGATGATGATGATGATGATGGTGATGATGCTATATGTGTATT
>NC_068985.1:43451782-43454405 GCF_001194135.2 Octopus bimaculoides
CACCGCTTGACAATGGGTATTGGTGTGTTTATGTCTCCATAACTTCGCAGTTCAGTAAAAGAGACCAGTATAATAAGTACCAGGTTTAAGAGTAAAAATACTCATGGGTAGGGGTCGTTTGTTTGACTAAAAACTCTACAAGTTAAGTGCCCCATCATGGCTGCAGTACAATGACTGCAACAAATAAAAGATGAGAGATACAAGCCAAATGAATAAACAAGAAGTGTCCAAGTGACATGTAGGAAGATATAAAGTGATGTTATATATTCTAGTAATTATAAATCTGCCTTGTAAAAGAAAACGTTTTTATAACTCTGAGACAACCAGTGCCATTGTTGACATCACTGTCATAGCTGTCACTATTGGTAACTTTATCATTGAACTATCTCTATTATCACAACCCCCACCATGGTAACAACAACAAATACTGCTGCTGCTTCTACTACTACTACTACTACTACTACTACTACTACTACTACTGTCGCTGCTGCTGTTACTGCCACCACTGCTGCTGCTGTTGTTGCTATGCCACTTCTACTATTTCTCATCCCATTACCACCACCTCTTCTTTTATAATCACAATGACTGCTATGGTTACTACAACTGCTACAGCTGCTGCTGTTGTTGTTGCTATGCTGCTTCTACTACTTCTAATACCATTACCACCGCCTCTCCTTTAATAATCACAACCACTGCTACTGCTACTGCTACTACTACTACTACTACTACTACTACTAGCTCATTCACAAACACTGCCATAGTAATTACAAGTATTACCATACTACAGGGTACCTCTAGCGCTATCCCTGTTACCATTAACATTAAAGCGTCTACCACCTACACCTCCACTACCATCACTATTATCATTAACACTGTCACCACCTTCCTCTTACCACCACAACCACCTCTACTACTAAAATCATCATCGGAGCCTAAATGGTATGCCCAGGTAACAAGACTCCAGGAGCCTTATAAAGACCATTCTTTAAGGAGCTGAGGAAGAAAAAAAGAAGGATGTGGGTTGACAGTATTGAAGATGGAGGTACAACAACAAAGAATGGTCAGGTATATTGCTTGTAGAAACCTGATTTGTGGCACACTACTATGGCACACTACTTCCTCAGACGGAGGAAGTAGTACACTACTGTGGCACACTACTTCCACAGATGGAGGAAAGTGAGGTACAGTATATCCCAATGGTGTTTCCCTATGATTCCATGGACAATGATCCAGAGCACACCAAGCCATTCCTGTCTTCAAGAAACTGACAAGAACATATATAGTAGTAGGCATGGCTGTGTGGTTAAGATGTTTGCTTCACAACTATGTGGTTTTGGGTTCAGTCCCATTACACAGCACCCTGGGCATGTCCTTAACTATAATCTCAGGTCTACCAAAGCCTTGTGAATGGATTTGGTCAATGAAAACTGAAAGGTTCTTGGTATCAGATGTAGTAAGCAAGAGAGAAGACTGTGCTGGTACAGTCATGTAATGCGTATGGATGAGGACAGTTGCATTAAGAATTGTCGAGGGGACGTGTAGAAGAGGTAGACCAAGGAAAATGTGGGACAAAGTGGTGAGAAAGGATTTTCGGACTTAGGCATTACAGAAGGGATGACAGGGGACCAAGACCTCTGGTAGTTTGCTGTGCTTGAGAAGACATATCAAGCTAAGTAAAATGAGGTTGCTCTTGTACACAGGCTTGTCCCCTATATCCCCTACATAATAAATGTAATCTACAACCCCAACATAATTTTCCAGCTGAGCGATCCTAAACTTGTGGGCTCATTGGTGTTGGTGCTTTGTAAAAAGCACGTGTGCCAGTGTTACATAAAAGCACCTGTACTAATGCTGCATAAAAGCACCCAGTACACTCTGTGAAGTGGTTGGCATTAGGAAGGTCATCCAGACATAGAAGCCATGCCAAAACAAACATGGTGATGATGATGATGATGATGACGACGATGATGATGCACACACACACACACATACAAACACACACACACACACACACACACACACAAATTAGTGCATTATATTCTTGGGCAAAAATGCTTCATCTCACATTGCTCTGTCATTACTTTGACACATGACATGCGGGTCACTGTGCACCTGTTCAACAATGTCAGTTTGAGAGCACATACATTTTGATCTCTATAAACAAATCATTTGTATAGGTTGAACACTCATACATCATCTTCAATGGGAGATTCCATCATGTAACATATATATATAATAGACAATAGATAATAAATAATATTTCCACCACCCCACTTCGTTCTCTCTAACTATACATTTATGTCTTGAATTCATGATTATTTATGTATTTTTTTCTCTATCTCACGCGATCTATTGTCTTCGCATCTACTTGTTGAAGTTTTTGCTCCTTAGCTCAAACCTGACTGAAATTTGTCTCTAACTCCCTTTAAAAATTACGATTTTTAACTCTCATTTCTGTTACCGATTTAAACATTTAATCTCACGTTTAAACACTGCTGTGTTTCTTTCAACTTTTTCTAAAAACCTAACGAATTTGACCAGCATGATGTACTGCTGCCGGTTCTCCCTCTCCCTCCCTATTGTATTCTATCTCTCTCTCTCTCTCTCTGAATCACCACTTCTT
>NC_068985.1:43458459-43466337 GCF_001194135.2 Octopus bimaculoides
TTCTCTTCAGGAAAATGAAGAAATAAAACTTGTCAATAAGACATTTTAACAGAATATGTCTTATTGACAAATTTAGTTTTATTTCTTCATTTCCCTGAAGGGAAGATTACATTGTTTTACACCATTTTATTCCTTTGGAATAATACCAGTGATATCTTCGAAACATGTGTCGGAAATAAAAGAATTTGAATAACACCTGCGTTTAATTCCATTTATTTATTTATATATATTATACAAAATATTTCACATAAACCTGGAGTTTCTACCTTTAAAAACAAGGTGTTGCGCCCTTTTTACTTGTGTGATTTTTGCTACCCTGGTAACTGTTCATCTATTTTTTCTGAGTTAATTGTAAAGAAGGGAAAAATACACACACGCACACACATACATGCATATATGAGTATAGGATGTCACCAACTGTGCAAACAACATGAAATACATAAACAAATGAGCCAAATACACAAACAACGAGAAACAAATGGAAAACAGGACAAGTAAACACAGAGGAAGGACCTTTCATCAGTTGTTGGCTGGCTATCTAGTCATTTTGAGCATTCAACAACAATATGAGTCTTCAAAGACAGTTGCTCCCATAAATTCTAAAATAAACTTTAGGATTTATGGAGGGTCAAAGTTGGGAGCAAAAACACGACAGTGGCGACATACAAGGAAACTGAATGAAAACAGAGGGTCGTTAGACCAGAACATGAGGAAAATAGTGAATGCTGGGAGAAACATTTTTTTGAAAAGACAAAAGATAGAAGTGAGAGAGAGAGAAACACGTCTGTTCTTTTGAACTTCTGTGCAGGAAAAGAAAGATAGTCATATGAGGAAAAGAAAGATGGACGATGGTCATGTGTGAGCAATGAGAGAGAGAGAGAGAGAGAGAGGGAGGGAGAGAAAAAGAGAAGGAAGAGAGAGAGAGAGACAGACAGAAAATGGTGAAACAGTGGAAGTGAGCTAGAATGTTAAAACTTAGTGTGCATGCACAGCAGAATTCAAGATCAATCTGTGCCAAGCAACTTCACTCTGCATGCTTTAGCTTTGTTACTTTGGCAACAGTCCAAATACTTATTGATCAGCCCTCGTATTAATGTCTGTTTTCATGTTTAGTTATAATTATAATAAAAATAATTGTACATTAATCTGAGGAAGTTACTCTATACTTTTGTAGAGTACAAGTTTATTCTCAAACAAGAATATTGTTGACAGTGACTTTGAAGTTTCAGTCAGTTCAGCTGTCATACATATATATTTATGTATATGTAACAAATGATAGAGACAGAAAATGGAATACACGAGAAACTTTATTGCTCCCAACAATCATTTCAACCTATCCTGCATCGATCCCTCACAGATGGGATACTATACAACTGGTTGTGGTACACCTCCCAGTGCAGAAGTGTCTCATCAAGTGATTTTACAAGGGGAATCTCATTAAATGAACCTTGTTTTGCTTAGTTTTGAAACAGCCTGCTGTTAGTGACCATAGGTTTAAGCCCCTTGGGCAGCAATGTGTGTGTGTGTGTGTGTGTGTGCATGTGTGTGTGTGTTTGCATCTTCTTATCTTGATATTGTATGCTAATCGTAAACAAATGTCACCATCATACAATAGGTGTTGTTTGCAATTTTTCATGAAAGCATTTCTAGCTATTGCAAGAGAAATTAGTTGCTGTGTGCAAGAGAGAAGACTACACTGGTTTGGTCATGTGATGCAGAGGGATGCCAATAGCTCCACAAAGAAGTGCTGATTTCCCAAAGTGGATGGAACACATGGAAGTGGAAGACCTAGGAAGACATGGAATGAACTACTGAAGAACAACTTCAGGAAGCTGAACCTTTCAGGCAAGATGACAAAGGAGTGAGATACCTGGTGCCTGGCTGTGCTCAAGAAAACTTATACCCCCAGCAGAAGTGCTAAGACCAATCCTTCTGGTAGTGCAAAGCACTCAGGGCAATGCTATGTAAAAGTGCCCGTGCAGTGCCATGTGAAAGCACTGATGCAGCAATACATAAAAGCACCTGTGCAGCATCACATAAAAGTGCCTGTGCGGTGCCACATAAAAGCACCTGTGCAGCGTCATGTAAAAGTGCCCATGCGGTATCATATAAAAGCACCCAGCATACTCTGTAAAGTGGTTGGCATTAGGAAGGGCATCCAGCCTTAGAAACCATGCCAAATCAGACTGGAGTCTGGCACAGCTCACTAGCTTGCCAGCTTTGGTCACAAAGGACATTAAATGATGATGATGATGTACTGTTTGGGTTCTAGGGATGAGGAGAAATACTACCATGCTTAGAAACAAGTGAGAATTTAGTAACAGGAAGAGTGTCTTGACAGAGAAAAATTAGCCTCAATGAGTTTTGTCTGAATCATGCAAACATTGAAAAGTGGACTTTAAAATGATGATTATGACAACAACGACAACAATGATGATGACGATGGCAATGATGATGAAGATGATGATGATGGTGATTGACAACAACGATGAAGATGACATTAACAGCAACGATGACGACAACGACCACTAAGATTATGTTAACAACGATGATGATCACAACAATGACAACAGCAATGATGATGATGATGATGATGACCATGACAGTGATGATAAAGACAACAATGATAACAATGATGCTAATGTTGATAGTAATGATAAAGATGACGACTACGATAATGACGATAATGACGACAATGATGATGATGATGATGATGAGGTGATGATAACTACATTGGAATGCCTTCACAGAAAGTAAAACACTGAGAAATTTTTACTCATTGACCTTTGAGATTCCTTCAGTGCATTCATTATTACCCATGCACTTGGAAATGTGCTTCTGTTTTTCTCATTTGTATGGTCATCCAGTGTAAATATACAAAAGATTGGTCAGTGTCTCAGAACTTTTGCTGTGACAAGTTCTATATGTTTAAACACCTGCCACAGTTTTTGTTAATTATATATATTGGCACAAGTGTGGCTGTATAGTAAGAAGTTTGCTTTTCAGCTACACAGTTTCAGGTTCAGTCTCAGTGCATGACACCTTGGGCAAGTGTCTTCTACTGTAGCCTTGAGCTGACCAAAGCCTTGTGAGTGGATTTGGTAGATGGAAACTGAAAGAGACCCATCATCTTTGTGTCTGTGTTTGTCCTACACTGCTGCTTGACAACCAATGTTGGTGTGTTTACATCCCCATAACTTAGTGGTTCAGCAAAAGATATCAATAGAATAAGTACCAGGCTTAAAAAAATAATTACTGGGGTTGATTCGTTTGACTAAATTTCTCCAAGGTGGTGCCCCAGCATGGCCACAGTCAAATGATGAACAATTAAAAGATTAAAAGATTATATCTTTTGCCTCTTTCATCTTTTGCTTTTTTCAGTCACTGGACTGCAGCCATGCTGGGGCACACCTTAGAGAAGTTTAGTCAAACGAATCAACCTCGGCACTTTTTTTTTTAAAGCATGGTACTTACTTTATCAGTCTCTTTTGCCAAACTGCTAAGTAACAAGTACATAAACAAACCAACACTGGTTGTCAAGCAGTGGTGGGAGACAAACACAAACACAGACATAACACACACACACATACATACATACATACATACACACATATACATTGAACTTCTTTCAGTTTCTGTTTTGCCAAATCCACTCATAAGGCTTTGATCAGCATGAGGCTATGGTAGAAGACACTTGCCCAAGGTGCCATGCAGTGTGACTGGGGACTGAGCCTGAGGCCATATGGTCGAGAAGTAATCTTCCAAAACTCACAGCCATACCTGCACCTATATATATGTGTGTGCGTGTGTCTTGTATCTTTTATCTTTTACTTATTTCAATCATTAGACTGCAGCCATGCTGGGGCACTGCCTTGAATTATTTGTTTAGTCAAATGAATTGACCCCAGTACTTCTTTTTTAAGGCTGGTGCTTATTCTATTGGTCTCTTTGCTGAACTGCTAAGTTATAGGGATGCAAACACACCTACACTGGTTGCCAAGCAGTGGTGGGGCAACAAACACAGACAAAGACACACATACATGGATATACATGTATACATATATACAATGGGCTTCTTCTAATTTTCATCTGCCAAATCTACTCACAGGGTTTTGGTCAGCCCAAGGCTATAGTAGAAGACACTTACCCAAGGTGCCATGCAGTGGGACTGAACCCAGAACTATGTGGTTGGGAAATAAGCTTCTTATCACACACAGCCATATATTTTAAAGTTTGATCTACGAGTGAATATATATTTGGATGTGGCAACTGTTGCTAAGTAAGAAACATTCATGACTTTTTTTATAGAATCTAATGTTACATGACTTTACTGTAAAAAGAAATGAAAACCTTCCATCAAGGTTTTATGTTAACATATGTTCCAAACATCAACTTAATAGCTACTAAGTTATTTCACTAAATTCTTCATCATTTTCAAAATTAATTGAAACAGAGGCAACATATTTCAACTGAAATAGTTAATGCATGCTCATGTTGAAAAGTCTATGATAATAATGTATTTATATTACTGTCAATGTCATGTTTGTATTCATAGAATGTATGTTATATAATGAGGAAACCTTTTTTTGTAATCACCTTTAAATCTTGCTCTGTAAATTTTCATTAAGTAAAGGGAAAATTCAGTATTGATGTCATGTTGGTATTGAACAGTTCAGTTCTTATGACCTGCTAATTACATATGTTAATATCACTAATTGAAGGCCAATGTTTTAAAAGTACATATTTACCAATGATGCATTGCATTTTCTAGTAAAACTGTTAGAGTGACTGAAGATGCTGGAAAATCAATAGCTGTAAAGAAAAACGAAAATTAAGTGTAGATGTACTTTTAATGTATTTGGAAAACAATGTTTGAGTGTATGATCAGTGTGGATTCAGCTTGCCTGATAAAATGGCTTCAGGCCATATAATTCACTGAGTTGAACATGATTTTAACATATATAGTTGTTCTATCATCTTTGGTCTGAATGTTTAGAGCAGTGAATTTCACTAAAGGCAGTCAAGGACCATAGTGATGATTTATAGTTAATCTCCAAATCAGCCATGATCTAGCTATTATCTATGATCAGAGGGTTTGAAACTGTAACCAGTCCTTTTTTTTCTTCTGATATAATGTATCTGAGACTAAATCATCTACTGTGCTATTCAGCTTTTTAAGACAACTGGGTATGATATAAAAAAAAGTTGTCTGCTGTTTCTAGCAAGTGGAGCAACCCATTGGCTTCTTGTAAAACTGAATGGTGTGAACCAAATGTAAACACAAAATTGCATGTTTGTCTTGAGAAAGCTTCTCATATAGATGTATAGTGCTGAAAAGCACAGAAATGTATCAGTAGAAGATGAAAAATGTCCAGCAGTGGTGGTGGAATTGTTAGATTTGAATTTCTATGTCTTTTCACATCATCAGTAGCAAGTTTCCACTATCAACTGCATGCCTAGACAAATTTAGCCTGTACTGATATAGAAAAACAATGATTGACAAATCACTAGTGTCATAAATTGATGGTGACCTGGGTAAAAGTTCATTACTCATCTATAAAACATATATAGTGCTGCAGCGGAATGACATATGTGATATTCTCTGAGTTTTTAGCAAAACAGCATTGCTAACAGAAAGACTTGATTTACAATTGTTATAGCTCACCAGTTTCTGCTTAAGTAATAAATTACAGCAATGTTGAAACTGTTTCTGAATTTACAAATGGGTGAATTATTTTTCAGATGTAAAATGAAGCCAGTCTATGTGGTAAATTGGTAGGTAATAAGAATGGCGTCCGACTTAACATTAGAATGAAATACTCCATTAATATTCTGAGCTGTCTGTGATGCTGTATTTCCAAGAAAGAACTCATATTTCAAAACTGTATGAATTTCTGATTTATCCATTTCTAAACAAAATACTTTATAAAATGCAAAATGAGTTAGAATAAAGAGATAGATGTGTCAGCTTTCTAACAAAAAATAAAGATTATCAAAATATAATAATGGCACAAAATGAGCAGCTGTCAAAGTTTACCATATACCTTACTACAAATTTCATACTTGACGACCTAATATAATATTTGCATAACATCAGGGTGGCAAGCTGGCTGAATCATTAGGATGCTGAACAAAATGCTTAGTGGTATTTTGTCTGTCTTTACATCCTGAGTTCAAATTCTGCTGAGGTTGACCTTTGTTCTTTTGGGGTCGATAAAATAAGTAACAGTTGAACACTGGGATCAATGTAATTGACTTAACCTCTCTCCCAAAATCGCTGGCCTTGTGCCAAAATTTGAAAGCAATATTTATATAACATCATTCTGTCATAATGTCTTTCAAAGCTAATAACACATGGAGTCACTGCTCCTCACAGAAATACTGTAGCAATTAGGGTTTACACCCCCATTTACACTTAAAATACAAGCATCTCTATGAGGATTCATTTCAGGATTCTCAGCTGTAGTCTCTTGTTTCAGTTAATTTAATGGAACCCAGTACATGACAAGTATTTTATTTTATTGATCTCAGAAAGATACAAAGTTGACCTAACTCTACACCACAAGACAATTTGTCCAAGACTAATGGGTTTATCATTTCCCCACCTGTCAATACATTCATATATTTAAAACTCACATAGTTTGGCTGTGGAATAAATATTGGTTAATATTCTTGGTTTTCTGCAAAATGGTACTGGTAGTTGAGAATTTGGTTTTTGCAATCTTTATTGCTCCAGAATTTTTCGTTAACATCAGTCTTCTCATGAGAAAATGACAACTTATTGAAACTGTTGTCTATTTGGTACATGGATAAGCTAATTTACAGATTGGTAATTGTTTAATAACTGGTAAAAGCACTCCTTATACCAAATATAAACTGGCAATTAAAAATATTAATTTGTATGCTTAGAATATGTATTATTAAGCCTTCCACTTTAGGACCAGAAAATAGTTCAGTACAGAACAGCACATTTTTCATAGCTTAAATGAGAGCCACAATTACATAATGATACTGATCTCATATTTAGGATAGTGCTGCTACTGCACATTCACAGACATTCACAGACATTCTGGACAGCAACCCATCCAAAAAAAAGGCCCTTTATATTCGGCAGGAAGTCACAACTGTCCCCTCACTCTGCTTTTTTTGCTGATTCTA
Source organism: Octopus bimaculoides (assembly GCF_001194135.2). Classification (NCBI taxonomy): domain Eukaryota; kingdom Metazoa; phylum Mollusca; class Cephalopoda; order Octopoda; family Octopodidae; genus Octopus; species Octopus bimaculoides. The sequence continues at coordinate 43,465,618 of NC_068985.1, forward strand.
CAGTGGCCTCTACTTTTTAGAGTTGGCTGGTCTCACGTCACTTTCTCCAATGCATTCCAAACTCACTTGTCTCTCCTCTCATCACCAATATTGTCTTCCCCCAAAATGGCCTTGCATCAAACATACCAATCCTTCCGAGCCAAAATGTTGACCCACTGGAATTAATTTTCTGCTCACGTTCCCCTGTAACTCACTACTTGTTGTTAATGCAGAACATTAACTGCAGTGCTTAGATAGAAACATCCTTTGTACAGACACTATGTAGTATAAGGAGAAAAGTGAAATTTCTCTCAGAAAGCCTTCTACCATTTTTACATGTTTAGGTCCTGACTCTGAAGATATTGAGTCCCTACAAAGAGAGGAATGGCAAGTGGTCTCTCTCCCCACCTCTCTCTCTCTCTCTCTCTCTCTCTCTATGTGCATGTGTGTGTGCATGTGTGCGTATATAAATATATATATGTATGCATAGTATATATGTGTGTATTCATATATATATATATATATATATATATACACACACACATACATACATACATACATATATATGTCTGTGTGTTGTGTATATAAAATATACATATATATGCATACACATGAATATATAGGCAGGTATGTATGCAGATATATGTGTATGAATATGTGTCTGTGTATAATATATATTTTCTTTCTTAAATGTAAAAATTTAAAACTTTGGATATATATATATATATATATATATATATA
>NC_068985.1:43466423-43483645 GCF_001194135.2 Octopus bimaculoides
ATATGTATATATGTGCGTATGTGTATTTTCTCTGCGTATGCATGTCTAAATGTTGTGTGATCTCTACCTATCTATAAGAAGAGAGAGAGAGAGAGAGAGAGAGACGGAGGGAGAGGGGGGGAGAGGGGGAGTGAGAGAGGGGGAGAGAGAGAGTGAGAGAGAGTGAGAGAGAAATATCCACACAAGTACAGACATGCAGAAATTTATGAATCCACATCATTATAATATTCATGATGTAATACACGTGTGTACGCGCGCACACGCGCACGCACGCACTCACAGACCTGTACAAGTTACTATGGAAGGAGAGAATGTATACATCCAGTTATTTTACTTAATACAGTGGATGAAGAGAAGAAATATTTTCTATCGACCTTCTAGTGCAAGTGACTCAGCAAACAGAGGTTTATTTATTCCAGTTTGGCTGTATTTACGAAGAAAAGCAGATAGTCAGAGAGAACACGGCAAGAAGTGTTCTGACATGAATTGTATCAATCCCAACCCTAGCTTTATAGTCATGCAAATATTTAAACCTTAAATGAAAATGAACTTCATGACACAGGCTTAGTTGTTGAGTAACCCTTGGTTAATTCTGATTTATGATGAAAGCAATCTGGTGCTTCACACATGTCTCTCTAAGACTACATTATTGAACGTATCTTGGGTATGATATGGAGATTTGTTTGTTATCTTTTATTTTTTACTTGTCTTAGTCATTGGACTGCGGCCATGCTGGGACACTGCCTTAATAGGTTTAATCAGATAAATCAACTCCAATGCTTATTTTTTTAATCTGGTAGTTATTCTATCAGCCTCTTTCACCAAACCATTATTTTACAGGGCAGTAAACAAACCAACACCAATTAACAAGCATTGGAAGGCCAAACACAAACAAAAAGACATATAACTACACACATACACATACACACACACACACACGCAGACACACATACATTCACACATGCACTCATGCACACACATGCACATAACCAGAATGCTGAGAGCCAGAATAAATACGTGATGGTAGCTTTCCTGATTCTCAAACATGTCTGCCACTCTACCGTCAACCATTGGCACTATTTTTATTGGCCCCCAAAAGGCACTTGAACTCAGGGTACAGTGAGTCAAGCCCTCAACGCTTTCTGGCTGGGACTGGCATACTACACAAAGCATAAGACATCAACTTTCAGCTTTTGTAGAGTAGAGGACCCCATTGACAATTCTCTATTTGGGCCCCACACTTCCTAGTGCCAGCCCTGATTGTAGATTTGGTCTCTATCTCTAACAAGTGGAGCTACCATGATGCCTAGGGGACTCATAACTTCAAGAATGTATTAAACTATGGTAGATTACAAACTATTTCATTGATAATATATGTTCCTGAAATGAAATAAAATTTTTCAAAGATGAGAACTAATACAAGATCATCTCTTTCAGATTGATCAATATCAGTGAATCAATCAAGGAATTGAATTTACACTTCTCTTTTATATAAAGAATATAAACAATTGAGTCAGTTGGAATAATAGAATTTTATCAATAAAACATGCTTCCTTCTTTATTCTTTCTAATGAAATGCGATGTTTTAATTGTGTGGATTATTCTAGAAGCTGAAACAGCCACAGCTTTGAATCTTGATTTTGCATCATTGTTGTCAGTCACAGCAGTCATCCTTGTTATCCTCCTCCTCCTTCTTCCTACCCTTCCTCCATCTTATTCTCCTCATTCTCCCTCCTACTTCAGCCTGGTACTTATTCTATCAATATCTTATGCCATACTGCTAAATTATGTAGATATAAACAAACCCAAACACTGGTTGTCAAGTGGCAGTGAGAGAAAGACACACACACACACACACACACTTCTGAATTGAAACAGCTGTAAGCGATGTCATATTTTCTAATTAATAAATAATTTTATTAATTACCTCTCCATTTTCTCTTTATTCTCTAAATATATATATATATGAGCCATGGTTCATCTGGTTACCTTATAGTTGATCTTTCTATAGATTGGTAACTAACCAGTATTTTCATTAGATTTATGATCCCTTAATGAAGTTTATTACCTTTACTTGATATGTGTGTGTATGTATGCATATATATACACACATGCATACACACACACAATAGGCTTTGAGATTCCATCTACTAAATCCACCCACAAGACTTTGGTCAACCTGATAGTTATAGTAGAAAACACTTGTCCAAGGTTCCATGCAGTGGGACTGAACCAGGCCGAGAAGCAAACTTCTTACCACATCTGCTACACAGTCACACCTGTTTTATTGATTATTTTCTTACATTAATTTTAGTAAAAACATGAACTTGTATTCTTAGGTCTGAAATGTGCTACTGTACTAGTTAGTCTATCTCAATCCCTGAAATAACTAGAAATTCTAACTTAAATATTTCTGTGTCTTGTTACCTTACTGGTTATACTTACGTTGACAAAGAATTTTAGTTTGAGCATGCTCAACATTGAAGAGGTGCCAAACTGTACTAAGTTTAAAGATTTGACCTGGTATACTGATACATTAATTAAACACTGTTTTTACTGGTTACCAAGTGAATTAATTTTGACTTGTTCACTTGTTGAACCATAGAAGATTGTTTAAAATGATTTATATTGAGCCAGATCATCCAAATTGAATAAGCAAGATATTTGGAAGGGGTTACTGAGGTTAAGTTTGTTTAAAATTTGGCATATCAGTAGTTAAAAGATTATCATATGTGGAGAGGAAATAAATATTTATAGCTTATTTTAAGGCTCTCCTTAACTGGTAGAGATAATGTGATTTTGGTTAATATGGTTAATGACATGGCAAAATTTCGCAGGGACCCTTTCAGTATGAGAAACATACAGTTAGGTTAATGTAGTGTAATGATAACTGAGGGCAAGAAAGTAAGGGTGATAACTCTGAAATATAAATTGCTAAAAACTTGGAGGGGACAGTGGGCTTCAGTTAGAAGTGAGTCCGATATTTGTAGGTATATTCAGTTTGAACTCTTCTGGAATTGATTAGAATACACATACAAGACAAAAGTCTTGTATGTCCTTTGATCCAAGAGATATTGTTTGACATTTTAAAGGTTAGAATATGAGAAAATAGAGGATTTTCAGTAGATCTGATGGTATTTATTTGTGTAGAATTTAATGTTAGATATAACAAATATAGCATGGACAGTAATAAGGTGGACATTGGATACAATAATGTTACAGTTGAATGGAGGTTGTAATGGCATTGAATATAAGAAGGAAGAAGGGAGAGGAGGCAGAGCAAAACAATTAATAGACAAATTAAATGTTAAAAAGCTGTTAGTGGAAGGGATTTAGGTCACTAAAACTGGGATTTTTCATCCGTTTCTCTGTGCTTAGAATGTCAACGACCATAACTTGTCCACTGACATAGATATGAAATGTTAAGCTGTACTTATAGTACATCTATAGATTTTAGCTGATACTGCGGGTCTGGATGTGTGGTTAAGGAGCTTGCTTTCCAACCATGTGGTTTGGGGTTCAGTCCCACTGTGAGGCACATTGGGCAAGTATCTTCTACTATAACATTAAGCCAACCAAAAGCCTTGTGAATGAATTTCATTGATGGAAACTGAAAGAAACCTGTTGTGTGTGTGAGTATCTGTGTGTTTTGTGAGTGGTGTTTGTATGTACCCTTGTTTAGACGTCACATAATAACTGTAAATTATTCATACCAGCAAGTTTGTTCTTATCCTGTCTTCAGTGAAAACATGTGTAGCTAAGGGAAAATGTTACCTTGCTTGGAAACAAGTGAAGGTTAGTGAGAAGAAGGGCATCTAGCGGTAAAGAATTGACCTCAACAAATTCTGTCTGACATGTCAAGCATAGAAAAATGGATGTTAAATAATGATGATGAAGATGATGTATGCAGTAGGTAGATGTAAAGATCTTGCCTTTACATACAATAATCTTTATGGACTGGTTTCATAAGTGATGTACCCTCTTTAACCGTCTACAGACATACTGCTTATAAACTCACTATATCTAAATTATGGGACAGTTGTCCCAAGATTTCTAAATTAAGACATGCAGTCTTCATTTTAAAGGTTATAAAATAAAGAGTATGTAGAAAATGATTTAGCTGCTACATTGGGTGGATCAAGTAATCATATAATCTATTTCTGTTGGTACCAGGAATGATATAGGAAAGTATTGCTGGGTTTGGTGGTGAAATACAGAGGATGTAACTGGTGGGAGTTTTGGACAGGTATCATAACTAGTTGGTATTGAGGAAATGTAGTGATGTATTTAAAGAAGGTAGAAAGATGTATGATGTATTGTGTTAGGCAAAAGAAAAAGAAGTGAGTATTGAACTCGTTGTTAGGTAAATATGGTGAGTGAAACAGGAATAACTGAAAGAAGTTATAATCAGTCTGTTACAGGAGGTAGAGGTGGGATAATTGAACCAGGATGTATCTCATAACCCAGCCTCCTGATTGGATCAATTAGCGATGACCAATCAAACAAGTTTAATGGATTCATTAAACCAACTTATAACTGAATACTCTGTAGCCTTTATAGATTAATTGATCTTTGTTGCTATGGTAACATGATCTGATCTTAATGAAATAAACTGTCATTAAAAAAAAAAAAACCATGGCTTGTCATTGTTGTAAATATTTTCACAGGTGATAATGTGGAGAATTGGCAGAATTGTCAGAGTGTCGGACAAAATGTGTTGCAATATTTAATTTTGGACCTTTATATTCTGGATTCAGATCTACTGAGTTCAGTTTTGTTTCTCCTCCTTCAAAGTACTAGAGTTGATCCGATTTACTGACATTGGTGGTTCCCAGGCTTTTACAAGAAAGATACTGTAATTTAGAACAAACATCTTTTCAATGCTGTTTGTGCTTTAAACACTTTTAATGTGAAACCCTGAGGCTGCTCCTGATTCTATGTATGGTACAAGCTTCTTGTTTTAAAGTAATCTAAATTAAAACCCTCCATCAAAATATCAATCTAATTTATCTTCCAAATACATCATCATCATCGTTTAACGTCCGCTTTCCATGCTAGCATAGGTTGGATGATTTGACTGAGGACTGGTGAACCAGATGGCTACACCAGGCTCCAATTTAATTTGGCAGAGTTTCTACAGCTGGATGCCCTTCCTAACGCCAACCACTCCGAGAGTATAGTGGGTGCTTTTATGTGCCACTGGCACGAAGGCCAGTCAGGCGGTACTGGCAATGGCCATGCTCAAAATAGTGTATTTTACATGCCACCTGCACAGGAGCCAGTCCAGCGGCACTGGCAACGATCTCACTCGAATGTCTTTACATGTGCCACCGGCACAAGTGCCAGGAAGGTGACGCTGGGCACAGGTGCTGTCACAATTTCGCTTTCGCTTGCCCCAACAGGTCTTCGCAAGCCAATACAAGCTTAACTAAATTCTTCCTTATTTTCATAATTAATTGAAACAAAGGCAACATATTTCATTAGAAATATGGTTATCAAAGGGTTTAAGGCTAGATAAGTATTTAAACCCCAGTGGTTACAATATTCTGGTAAGGAGCAGCAGAGATTCCATGTGTTATTAGCTTTGAAAGACATAATAAAGAAAAAATTCCATACAGAAATCCTATTAATCAATGGAAAATGTGGCATGTTTGTCATCATATCAATGCAAGGAAAGGTTAATAGAAAATAATCACACAATGTTTGTGACATCAGTATTTCCTCCTCTTCCACCGTCTCTGCCTCCTCCTCCCCCTCTTCATCATATGATGAATCCCACCTCCCCACACCAGAATATGATACCAGAAAATCAGTGGTGTACTTTTCCCAGGAAAATTAAAAGCACATTTGATCTTGACAAGATTTGAACTCAGAACACACAACCAGAACAAATATTTGTTTGTAATTTAGGCACAAGGTTAGCAATTTTGAGAGGAGAGTTAGTTGAAAGCCTTGACCTCAGTACTAATCTGGTGCATTATTTCATCAACCCCTAAAGGATGAAAGGCAACATTGACCTTGGTGGGATTTGAACTTAGAACAGAAGAAATTTCACACAGAATTTTCCGCCCACACTCTAACAATTCTGCCATCCCATTGCCACTTAATATATAATTTATTGTATTTAAAGCAGTCATAAATTTTAAACTATGGCTACAATAAATAAATTACGTCACAGAATAAACATTCTTGTTGATATATATATGTGTGTGGTTAATCAGATGGATTACTGAACCAGAAAAATCAATTGTTATAAACTTCTTCCTTAACAACATAACATAACAAACATTGTGATGAAATAGCTGTGAGAGTTGAATTATCAGATGACAGGTACAGAAACTAAAGACTATACCTTTACAGAGGATTGGCACTCCATCGCTTATGATGACAAGGGTTCCAGTTGATCCAATCAATGGAACAGCCTGCTCATGAAATTAACGTGCAAGTGTCTGAGCACTCAACAGACACATGTACCCTTAACATAGTTCTCCAAGAGATTCAATGTGACACAAGGTGTGAAAAGGCCGGCCCTTTGAATTACAAGTATTACTCATTTTTGCCAGCTGAGTGGACTGAGGCAGTGTGAATTGAAATGTTTTGCTCAAGGACACAATGCATCACTGGGAATTGAACTCTCGACCTTACAATCATGAGCCAAATACCCTAACCATTTAGCTATGCATCTACACATACATAGATGTAAAAATATCTATGTGGAAAAAGTAGTATTTGATTTTTAAAAAAATGTTATTACAATGATCTATTGAAAACAATTGAAGACATAAACAAACATTTGAAACACTCTGTGAAATGGCACTGACAGTTAGCTGACCAAAATCAATGCTGTTCCAGACACTGCCAAACCTTCTTCTTCTTCTTGTAATAGTTTCCAGAGAGTTAGGTCAAATTTAGTAAAGACTCATGGCCTATTTCTGAGCCTGGGGAATGTGTGCATATGGATTGGGCATATGTTCCAAATATTGGTAACATACTTGTAATTGTAAATACTTATTCAACATGGATAGAGGCACTCTTGTGAACTAATTGCTTGAGTGATGCGGTAAAAAGCAAGCTGCTAGAGGTCTTTACTCATTTTTGTGTGCCCACAATGGGCCTGAATTTGTTGTGTTAAAGAATATGTTGTCATCAATGGGTTTCAAAAAAATTGAGACACCTGCTTACAGTCTAGCATCTAATGGCGCCGCTGAAAGGGCCATACAAACTGTGAAAGCGGCACTGAAGCATTTTGATATGGAAACAGAATTTCAACAACTATTTGAACAAAATTCTTTTCAATCATCAGAGTGCCTTAGATGGTTGTAAATTATCACCATCTGAAAAGTTAAGGAAAAGACCATTGAGGGTTGCTGTAAACCCATTCTTTGAAATAGGTGAGGATGTAATACACAAAACCATGTTTGACAAGGTTGCATCCAAGGCAAAATATGTGATACTTGCTGAAAAGAATACTGCATGGATTAAAAGGAGGATCGTTCACAACAGTTAGTTGCAGTTGAGCAACTAGCCCCGCTAAACACATGGGAACCAGAACCAGAATTGAGCACAACACCTGGCACAATGGTTCACACTGAGTCTGCAAGGATGCCTAACAGTGACAGTGTGACCATATCAAGTTTGAAGGCTAGGTGTGACACCAAACCGGAGTAATAGAAGAAGTGGAGCAGCTTATTATTGACAATGCTAGCCATCCAAGATCGAACACAAAAATTTGATCAAGTTCTCAACTGAGGTGAAACACAAGAATGGCGGCTGGATGTAAAAAGCCAAAACATTTCAAGGAGGAATAATGTGATAGTTGCATTAGGTTATGCATTTTGGTATCCTGATATATATATATATATATATATATATATATAGAACTCTCGAGGGCAGTCTCGTGCAACCAGGTGGAAATCATGAGAGGAGAGATGAATGAGCTGGAAGCCATAAAAGGGGCGATACTGCTATGCATGAGATGATGCCAGGAACTGTACAGTGTAGCCCTTGGAAGTGAGCTGTGTAATCTTGCAGTTTCGAACATTCAACATATTTTCTATAAGAGTGAAGCACAACATAAACCATAGCTGGCATGCATGAGCTTTCACTGCATCCAGATACATTTCCCAAATGTTTTTCATTACTTCTGTAGTGGTACTTTGCTTTCGAAACTCATACAGTAAGCAATGGCGAATATGTTGTTTCATAAAGTTCTTACCCTCCATGGAGTTAATTACCAAAATAACTATGAATGACACACTACCAGATAGAAGAAATGATAAACTGTTTCTAGACAGTTACTGCCTGTTCAACCTTGGCTCTGATGTGATTGGTTGATTCATATTTTATAGTGGTGAAAAAACACAATTACTTTCTGAACACCCTAATATATATTCACACATGATGAGAGTCTTTCAGTTTCCTTCTACCAAATTCGTCTCAGTCATTCACATTGCTTTGGTCAGCCTGGGGCTATAGCAGAACACACTTGCCCAAAGTGCTATGCAGTGGAAATGAACCTGAAACTATGTAGTTGGGAAGCAAACTTCTTAATCACACAACCACACCAGTGCCTCCTATTCATTCTATTTACAAATGAACCAAAGAAAGAGTCTCTATACAGTTTCTCAGCTTGCTAGAAATATAAGCAAAACTTCCTTAAAAAAAGAAACAAAAGCATAAACAAAACGCATAGAATGATGTAGTCTGAAATACATTACTTAAATAAAAGATGGAGTGGTCATGGCTGAAATATCTTTAAGCATAGGTCTTTTGAATCAGTGCTGTTCCGAGATTAAATAACAACAGTCAACGATGTATATACTCTAGTCCAGTGCTACTCAAAGTGGTGGTCCGCGGACCGGTGCCAGTCCGCGAGCCATCAGCTGCTGGTACGCGGCGAGTTTCCAGAAAAGAAAGAAACATTATAAAATGCTTATAAAATGCTTATAAAGCGCCTATGTAATATTGTATTATTTGTTTACAAAATAAATACAAGATTTTAAAAAGTGTCAACTTTTATTTTATTCATTATAAATATATTTTTTCCGGTATAAATTAATATTACTAAGAAATATTACCGGTCTCTAGCACATTGGAAAAAAAACAAAAAACTACCTGTACGTCACATCAGATAGTTCGAGAAACACTTCTCTAGTCCTCATAAAGGGATTTAAGACCAACAGCTCTTCCTTTTTATATAATTATATTAAAGTCTGCAAACTAAACGAATAATTCTAAGCACTAGAGTAGCTAAGGTGTAGGGGTTGGTCCGAACTGGACTGCACTTTTGGGTCTGCTGTAGGCAATGTTTTTTGTGGGGTCCGGGTCGACAAATGGAAGGGCCGCCCCGGGTGGCATACACTCTAGCTACGCTAGTGATTCTAAGTGAGTCGTTCGACTAACCTACGCATATATCAACAAGTGTGGTGAAACTTGTACGCAATATCAGCCCTTAATCCCTAATACAGAAGTCCGACATTGTGATACTGCTACATGGAATAGTTAGCTACATATAGGTCTGTAGTAATTTTAGCAGACAGAAAATCTTTGTATTTACATAACTATTTATTATTTTACCCATGATAATCTGACAAACTATAACTTTATTCAGCTTATCACGATATATATTTAAATGTTAGACAGTTTTTAACAACTTTAAAACTACGGAACAAAATTGAAGACATAATTGAGTTTTAACAATGAAACAAATATGTGTTTAGCTTTAAATTACCTTGATTTTATCTTTTATCTTTAGTTCCATTCTGCTGCTATGATGAGGCACCGTTACGAAGGGTTTAATGAGAAAAAATTGACCTTAGTACTGTTTACCGTTTTACAAAATTAAATTAGAAAATTGGACAAAACAGAGAACAAAATTGAAAAAAAATTAAAAATAGAAAAAAGAAAGAAAAAACTCAAAACAATTCACCACCTTGGGTTGAAATGTTGGGGGCGCTGGAAAACTTCTCTAATGGCTATTGAGACACGCCAGCACGCTTGCGGGTGATGGCGAGGCTGATGTGCGGGAACTGCCAAGTGCCCTCGCGAGCCTCACCAGTTACTTCTACAACTCGCAGTTAGTGGTCCGACCCCACCAAATGTCTAAAATGCCACAGGATGGAAATGTAGTTGGCCAACAGATCGCGGTATTTCAGGATTTTGTTCCGCTCGGTCGCAGAAGATGTGGATCTCGCCCTGACCGCAGCATCCAGGATGTGAGAAGAAGCAAAGGAGTCGCTATCTATGACATCCCAGATAAGGCATCTGCCTTGCGACCAGGGGCACAAGGTGAGACCGTCAGGTCTCTTCCCATCACATCTGGACAATCCAGATGGTTCCAAGACGGAGGGGATGTATTTCCGGGTCAAGCTCTTCTTGAGTATCAGGTTCAACTCTGTATGACACGCGAAGCGACTAGCATTCAGGCAGCAAGAAAGGCCATGGAGGTCTGTGGAGTCGTGGAGCCTGCCACAACGACAGATCAAACCCGAGCATACGTCAGCTCCCACTCTGAGGGCAATGGGAGACACGAAGTTCGTCCAAGCTGAGTAGGCCACCAACATTAGCCACAGGGATGGCATCAATCCAGTCACCTGAGTATTTGGCGCTAGTAGAAAGTAAGCGACACCTTGAAAACTGGTCCGAGCTCGCAAAAAGAAAGTGTTAGTTTTTACATCAACAATATGTCTCTCTTTCTGACTAGTTTTGGATAGTTATAAATACTAGAATTTGGTAAGGTAAAATCAGTTAGTAAGAGCGACCATCAGTTAGTGAAAAGAGACCAACTAGAGTCATAGCTATAAACAGGCAGCCACTAAAGACAAACGGCCAGAGGGAGAAAGAAGCCAACTATAAGACAACGGTACTCGACTCTATAACTTTCACTAGCTCAATTTCTTTTCTCTTACATCACGCTATCACTATCTATGGTTTACTACTACAATAAGAACATGTACACACATACAGGCCGAAATTAACTCTTTTTACCTCGCATGCTTTTCCATTTACTAATTATACATACCAACCCGTCGTGGTGTGTAAATAAATATTTAACGGTAATATGTAACGGTAAATAAATATTTCTTTACAACTTCGATCACTGTTCTTCGTTCATCTTACATATGGCAAACAATAAATATCATTGCTGTTGCAATTGGTGATCCTCGACTGCAACGAAGAACTAACCGTTACAGAGCGATAGTTTTTAAAATCTTCTTTATCACAACTTCTTATGAAGCAGGATGGTATTTGACTCTTTCCACTGTGAGGGAATTTTACTCTCCTTCAGATAGCGATTGAAGCATAGAACGAGGATTTTCCACAGCTCTTTACCTATGCATCTTAACATTTCTATTGTGATGCCATCTTTCCGAGGAGGTTTGTCTGTTTTCATTAGTGTGATGGTATTTTTGATTTCAGTGATCAGAATAGGTAGCACTTCTTTCAGCATTTGTGACGGTGTGGGATCAAGCTTCTCTGATGATTTAAGAGGGTTGGTGTAGAAGGTTTTGCATACCTCCCCCAACTCTGCTTTGTCTGTCACCGTGAGCTCATCCTTGCTCTTAAGCGCCGAAACCTCTGACCTATAGAATGCCAGCTTTTTCCTGCATCTTTTTAAACTTTACCTTTCCTCTGCAGCCCGCATCAATTTCTTCAGTCTCTAATTCTCGAAGTAATTTCTTACACATTGTCTGATTGCTTTTAGAAAACAGAATACTCGAGGTGGTGTTTCTTGTTCTTCTTCTTTGTTTTCTGTTTCTCTAACATTTTCGTTATTTCCTTCGAGATTCTTCCGCTAGGTTCCCGCGGACTTGCAGTTTTTGCGCTCTATATGCAGCTTTTAATTTTCCAGACTAGCAAACTGTTGTCCTCATCGAGCTCTTCAAGTTGACTCCAGATTTCTTTATTGGTAGTTTCCTGTAACTATTTCACATCGAGTGTCTTGATACATTGATTTTTGATTGAGATACACGATCTTTGCTCATAGTAAGCGATGATCACTGTCTGTGTTGAATGGCGCTACCACTGAGACGTTCTGCAATATGCGCCATTTATCGACCGGGATGTAGTCAATTTCGGTTTCGTATTGAGCGTTTGGGGCTATCCAGGTTCATCTCCAGCCAAGTCGCTGCTCCCAATATATGGCAGTAAGTTTCTTGAGATCTTTTTTCTTCCTTCAGATGTTATCAATCTCTCGCTGCGTCTGGATTTCTGGGGAAGTAATTTCCATTTTGGCTGTCTTACTCCATAGGCGTTTCTGCAGATAGTATAAACAACGTCTTCGAATGTGGCTAGCTTATTTCATCTATGTTAACTTCTTTTTAAGAAACTATAACATCATTCAGCATTTCACGATGTGTTTGAATGTTTTATGTTTAAAGACCCTAAAGCTATGGAACTAAAGTGAAGACATAATTGAAATATTTAACATAATGAAACAAGTTCATGCGTCACGCTTTAAATAGCCTTAATTATAGAATGAAATCAAAGACAATTAAAATCTTTAATATAATGACGCAATGCTAAGACCAACGATAATTTTTTGCACCAAAATACAAATACGAACATTTATATAATGTGGAATTTCCAGGGGTTCTGTTAATTTTGTTCTTCATCATTAGTTTCGATCATCATCATCATCATCTTCTGACGTTCATCTTCCCTGCTGGCATGGGTCGGACCTCGAAGGACGTACGTGCTCTAATGTCTGCTCTGACATGATTTCTGTCGCTCGATGCTCTTCCTAACGCCAAACACTTTACAGTGTACAGTATGCTTTTTTTTTTCATGACACCAACACTATCTTCTTTGGATTTTATTTAATTTCTCTAGCATCCTACAAGTATCTGTTCTTAACATGTCCATCCTTAAGTTAAATTTTCATATTTTCTTATAGTTAAATACTCAGTTATCAATTAAAAATGTTTTCACCAAATACATAATGCCTAAAATTTAGAATTCTAAATTATTTATCTGTAGATTCTATTGAAAAGTTTTTAGTCAAATTCAATACAATAATTAGGCTGTTGCCATAAATATATCTAAAAACAAAGTTAAATTTTTAAAAGACCTTTGGCTATAATGATAATTATTAGTTGAAATTCAAATAAACTATTTTAATTTTATCAGTGAATGAAGATATGGGTGGGAGGCCAAATAGGAAAGTTGACGTATTTCAGCAGGAGCAAGTTAAAAATAGTCCCTAATATTTTGAGAAATGTTGTAAGCTATAGGTCAAATTAAGTTCAATTGAACAAAGAATGTATTTAGAATATTTACAGTATCACATATAATATATAGGTCACCTGAGGCGCCAGGTAAGTTTATTTTTGAGGAAAAACTGGTGTCAAGTAGCCTAACATCTGAAATTGTTATTGTTGTGGCTTTTTTTTCAGTTAGTTATTTTTTAAGAGAATTCATGGCAGATATTATTTGTTAATCTTTATTTTAATGTTTCCTTGTCGGAGTATTAAACTCTGTTACTTTTGATAAAAAAAAAAGTAAAGATGGTTTACATTAAAAAAAATATAACGATATTTCACACTTTGCATGACAATATGGCGGGCAGAGGAAACCAACCTGCGCCGATTGAATATGAAAGGAAGGTAGTAATTGTTATTGTACATGAATGGGGTACGCATAGCTCGATGCGTGTGTAGTATGGACGCCACTCTGTTACTCTTTACGCGTATTACAGCCAGTTGCTGTAACCTTGGTAGGGCTCCACCATTGATGTGACTAATTTATTTTCTTTCAACGGCAATCTTTGTGGTTAGTTTTGGTGAAGGGGGAAGTGGATATTGTCACTCCTATTTGTATTTCCCCACCCTCTGCTTCGTTTTCTCCTATTCTCTCTCTCCCTACAGCTTCTCTCTCTCTTTTCTCACCTCTCCCGCTCGAATGGAGAGCATACTTCTACGATACATATAACACCTCTCTTTCTCCCAATACTTTTCTCCAGATCCTCACACTTTGCAATTATACTTACCCTTATGATGTGTGATAGCCTGGGCCTCTATACACTCACCTCATCACCTTGACCACTTTTCCTTTCTTTCTCACTAGCTTTGGACACTAAACCTTTCCTGTGTTTCTTCCATACTCCTCCCCAACAATATCTATTACGCTCTCTACTACCACTCTCTTACAACTATAAATCTTCCTCTCATCATATTTCTCTCTCTTTTTCATCACCTGATCCAGAATCATTGTACCCTCTCTTTTATTTTGTCTTTAGTTATTGGGTTCTCTTTAGGCCCATAGTCTTGCAGGTTGAGAGATGACCTCACTTGTGGTGGTACCCCTGCAAAAAAAAAAGACAAAAAAAAACAAACAACATTTAGCACACTCTGTAAAGTAGTTGATATAAGGATGGGTACCAGCCATAGAAATCATACCTCAATATGACACTCCTCTGATGCATTGGATTTTGTCAAAGCATCTAACTCATGTCAGCGTATTTGAGGGATAAATGATGGTGATGATGACGATGATCATTTTAACTTTTACTTTTCTATGCCTGCATGGATCAGATGAGATTTTATTTAGGTAGAATTTTCTATTCTTGGATGCTCTTGCTGCTAACCTTCACTTGTTTCCAATCAAGGCAATATTTCTATTAGTCTATCAAACAACAAACAACTTGGACTTGCTTTCATAAAGGATGTATGACTGATGAATGGTGATTCTTTTACAGTCAGCAAGAACATGTCAAGTCAAACAAAATATGCACTCAGCTACATATACACCCATACATGAATACACACACAAACATGAAGGGATTTTTCCAGTTTCTATATATCATATTTCCTCACAAAGTATTGGTCAACCTGTAGCTAATGTAGAGGACATGAACAAATATAATCCACAGAGTGGGACTGAAACCCAAACCACATGGCTTTGAAGTAAATTCATTAACTTTACAGTTATGGCTGTACCTATAAAGAATAAAGTTAATCTAGAGGGCTTAGATCAGTAAAGTAACCACACTGTAAATCAGCTTGGCCAGATCTCTGCTTTCTCTGCCAATCCCATTGTCCTAACGTTCATCAATAGATTATCTGGCTTCAGTTTGGACATAAACCCACAAAAATCTTATCTATGCTGTAAGTGCTACTGAAGAAGGAAGAAATGGATTCTTTGCTATTAGTTCCACAGTTTTGATGAATTTCCAACAATGAACATAAAAGAATAGTAAGAAATTTCTAATAATTATTATAGTTTTGGGGATACAAGCATGAAAATAGAACTTAAAGCACGAGTAAATATATCATCATTATTATCATTTAGCGTCTGTTGTCCATGCTGGCATGAGTTGGACAGTTTGACCAGAGCTAGTAAGCTGAGGGTCTGCACCAGACCCTAGTCTGATTTGGCATGGTTTCTATGGCTGGATGACCTTCCTAATGCCAACCACTTCGAGAGTGTCATGGGTATTTTATGTGCCACTGGCACAGGTGTTAGTTTGCATGACACCGATATCTGTCACAACTATGATTTCATTTAGCTTGATGGGTCTTCTCCTCAAGTACAGCATATTGTCAAAGGTCCTGGTCATTTGTTATTGCCTCTGTGAGGCCCAGCGCTTCGGAGGTACTTTTTTTTACATGCCACCGGCATGGGTGCTAATTATGCGACACCAGCATTGGCCACATTGTTTCCTTGAGGCCTAACACTTGAAAGGTGCTTTTTATGTGCCACCAGCAAGGGTGCCAGTTACGTGACACCGGCAATGACCACAGCCATGATTTCACTTGGTTTGACAGGTATTCTCATGCCTCTGTGAGACCCAACATTCAAAGATCATGCTTCACCATCTCACCCCATGTCTTCCTGGGGTCCCTCTTTCACAGCTTCCTTTAACTGGTAGAGATTGGCACTTCTTCACACAACTGCCCACATCCATATGTATCACATCACCATACCAATGCAGTCGTCTCTCTTGTACACCACAAGAGAGACGACTGCATTGTGTGTGCATATATATATATGGTTTATTTTTATTGTTTACTCATGCATTTAATCATGTTATATCAATTTATTGTGCACTTTCCTTATTTTAACATTTTCATGTCTATATATAAAAGTGAAATGGCCGAAAGTTGTATGTTTGCGTGTCTCATTTAGTGGTTATGCAGGGTTCAATGGCAGTAGACGTGCTTGGATTGCAGCAAAAATTTACAGGGACATGTAAAATGAAGCGAGGAAGCAACTGGACCAGGTTACAAATCTACATCTCAAAAGCTGTGGTTACTAGGGCAACAAAGCCCAGACTTTGACAAGTGTTTGTCGTTTCTCTCTTTCGGATATCACCCGGTCTTCCTCGATCTCTCTCTTTCCTCCCTTCCCTCCACTTTCTCTCTATAACGACGTTTGACAGCTTCCACTCTCTCCGCCTTCGCCGTCCCTCCGCCTCTCTCTCTTTGTACCTCTATCTGTATCTATAGAGAGAAAGCGTTGACAGCCGCAAAAGTTTAAATATTCCCGCCAAAGGTCTTTTAGACCGTTGAATTATTATCGCCCACCACCACCGCACATTCATAACAGATATTTATTGTGTTAATTTATATGTATCTATGTATATGTATGTGTAGGCGCGTGGTCTAGTGGTTAGGGTGTCAGCACTGTGATCGTAAGATTGTGGTTTCGATTCCTGGACGCGTTGTGTTCTTGAGCAAAACACTTCATTTCACGTTGCTCCAGTCCACCCAGCTGGCAAAAATGAGTAACGCTGCGAGGGAACACATACGCCATTGAAACCGGCAAACCAGGCCCATAAGCCTGGCTAGGCTTTAAAAAGGCGCATTTATTATAATTTATATATATATATATAATTTATATATATATATATATACATTTAATGTGTATACACTTTATATATTCACACACACGTGTGTGTGTGTGTATAAAGTGTATACACATTAAATGTATATATACATTATATACCTAATTTATATAGGTACTACTAAAGCAGCACGGTCCCGAACGTGCAGTCGCGCGTCCGCGCCAGCCAGTCGTGAATGGTCGATCCCAACCCTGACCCTATCCCCAACTCTAACCCTAAACACGTATTCATTTGCACACGCGGGTTAGAGATAGGGTCAGGGCTAGGATCGACCACTCACGACTAGCTTGCGCGACCGCGTGCTCGGGACCGTGCTGCTTTAGTAGTACCATTTATATATGTGTGTGTGTATATATATATATATATATATATATATATA
>NC_068985.1:43483655-43484133 GCF_001194135.2 Octopus bimaculoides
ATATCTATATCTATGTATATATATAATGTATATACATATGTATATATAATGCGCGCGCAGACACACATGTATAATGCGTATATAAATGTACATATATATATTTAATGTATATACTTATAATGTGTGCATATGTGGTCGGATTGAGTTGAAAATTTGCACACCTCTGTTAAAAGTGCTGGCGAGTTTGCATGGCAACTTTGAGTTTGCTCAATTGTAAGTCGTGGCCTCTGGGGCAAAATTCCTCATCTTTTAAAATGTGGCCCGAGTAGACCCGAATGAAATCGGGTTATAATACCGAAACAAGTAAAACAATAATAAACTATTTTAATCCCGAACAAGGCCGGGTTTCTCTGCTAGTCATATATATATATATATATATATATATATATATATATCTTGATGTGAAGAAACATGTCTCTATATATTTGTGTATGTATTGTAGGTATGTCTATGTATATATATATATATGTATATATAT
>NC_068985.1:43485462-43486751 GCF_001194135.2 Octopus bimaculoides
CAACACTGTCTGTTTTTTATGTTTTATTTATATTCCTGCAGAACTAATGTGGGGTATAGAATATGGAATATACAATATATAATATAATATACAATATACAATATAAAATAAAATAAAATAAAAATGGATGGCACCATGAAAGAAAGTATTGAATGTAGATGAAATATTGAGTGTTCAATATAAAGGATCAAATATATAAATATATATAAATATATAAAGGCGACTCGAGTTTCAGGGCTATTTCCCTTCGTCATGGCCGGTATGACAGACTTTAACAGACTGTCTGTTTTATATATATATATATATATTTAATTGGCAGAAGTTATAGAGTGACTAAAGAGCTGAGAGTTGAATGCATTGGCATTTATCAAACTGGTTTCATATGAGAGAGATGACATGAAATTATAAATATATTTCTCACTTGATGGTTCTAGAAAAAATCGAATTACAAAGCCATGTGGATAATGCCTATTTTTTTTCAAATAGTTTATCTGTTAAACAGTTCAATAAATGAATAAATAAATAATAATTATAATATATATTTGCTTTCAGCTAATTCTTGTTCAAAACAATTTGTATCATTCATGAAAAAAAGAGACATCTGAAATGAAAGAATGGTGGTTCAAGATTGGGAGGAAGAAATTGAGGTCAATAAACAAATTAATTTATAAATTAGTTTTTAGTCATGTACTTAGTTCAACTGTGACAACATGGCAGTAATATCACCACAATATAACCATTAATATTTGTGAAATATTATCTTCAATATCATTCAAACATACATACATAAATGCTTGCTTAAACTTTAGCCTTTAGATTCTGTCAAATGTATCGTTTATTTATTCACATTGCTTTGAATTAATCATTCAGTATCTCATAGCTTTGAGATTTCGATTATGGGATTATTTACTGTCGACACGACATTGTCAGATAGGAGTAAAAGAGGATATTTTGGGTTTGACGGGCAACATTTTTCATTAATGTTTTATGTAGTGTTTTTGGTACCGAAACACTTTCAAACTTCGTATACTTGTATATTTTGTATTATAGAACAGATAAAAAATGTTGTATTCGAAGTTAATTCATGTAAAAAGTTGTCGTATTTCGGTAATTTCAACCAATCACTGACGTCTATTGAGATGAAAACAATTATTGCCGTGGAATGTAAACAACGGTGTCATGGGATCTTTTCCCTTGAATAAAATTAGTGCCGTTGTTTGTCAACAACTACCCGTGTTACTCTTATTTATGACATCGTTCGTGCGTTTGTACTGGTTTTAGCTTTAGGG
>NC_068985.1:43486948-43491997 GCF_001194135.2 Octopus bimaculoides
AGGGTTAGTTTTAGGATTACGGTTAGGGTTATGATTATTTTTGCCATAACCCTAACCCTAACCCCAACTCTAACCCTAAAACCCGAACCCTAACCCTAAAACCCTAAACCTTTACTAGGGAATAATGATATAATTAAACAGGGAATAACACTCTTAACACCAGTAAAAATAATTGTTTATAAAAAGAGCAGTAACTGTATTCAGCTGAATAGACGTCAGTGATTGGTTGAAATTACAGAAATATGACAACTTTAACATGAAATAACTTATTAAGAACTAATTTTTGTTAAGAAGGCTAAGAGAAAAAGATGTTTTATATGACACATATCCCAAGTTTGAAAGTGTTTCGTTAAGAAAACAAGTGTTGCCCGTCAAACCAAAAAGATCCGTAAAAGACGAGATATAGCCAGATTGAGCATTAAACAAATAGAATATTTTGGCCGAATATGGCTGGTTTAAATGCTAAAGGGTTAAACACTTGCTGCAAGAGTTACCCATATTTGCCACATCAGTACAAAAGTATGTAGGCCCCTGACAAGGCAGAAAACACATCTATGCTGCTTTAAGAGGACAATCAAGCATTGACATTGCTTGAAATCGAGTTGCAGCCATCATGCATGCAGGTATGTATCTATCTATCTATCTATCTATCGACGTGTTGTCGCATCGGCTCCGCAGGTAATCGCTTTTTTTACCTTTTATTACACATATTTCGTTTTAATTTTTGCACACAAGGTGTGTGAAGCACCCAACTTTTGTTTGAGTGTGTTTTCGAGGGAGGAATTGGCCCCTTGGGGCTGTTTCAACCCAATTTAAATTTCTAATTTTCTTCTCGGCTTTGAAAAATGTTGAGAAATTTCATAGTGGAAAGCTGGTCAAATTCGTTCATGGACCAGCATTTTCCTACCCTTGAAACACTAGGAGAAAAAAAGAATAATTCCTGCACGCACACACACTCAAATACAATTACAGACATGAAAAATACAAATAAATCAAAGACAAATCTGAGAGACGCAGTGAACTCTGTCAACGTCATTGATACTGCAACCACGATCGTTAACTGCCCTATCACCACCACCACCTGTCAGGGATGGCCCCGCTCGTCGCTTCTATACTTATTCACTCTCAAGCCACCACTGCAGAAGCTGGTGATGCTGAGGGGCATCCTACGAGAATTGGGATGTGGGATGAGCGTGTCTGCATACGTGGACAACGTCACCATCATAGTGTCTACCCATGACCATATCGAGCTGGTTGGTGAGACACTAAAAGATTTCAAAGCGGTAACAGGAGCAAAAATCACCCTGGAAAAATCAGTGGGCTTGCGGCTCAGCACCTGGAGAAGCAAGCCCATGCGGTCCAGCAGCGCCTCTATTGCAGGACGCTGGACCAACAGTCTGGTCAAGTTGCTTGGGGTCTGGTTTGGTCTGGATCTCCAAATGGAGAAGAACAGGGACGAGATAACAAGTAGGGTGGCTAGTCTCTCCTGGCAATGGGCCAAGAGGAAGCCGTCCCTAAAATGTTGGGAGGAGGTAGTGAACGCATACATCACATCCGTCATTTATTACCGCCTGACTGTCATGTCTTGTCCCAAACCTACCATCACCAAACTGGAATGCATCCTCTTCCGCTTCTTGTGGAAAGGAAGTGTTCCGATGGTCAGGCGATCTGTTTGCTGCCAACACCTGCTAAAAGGAGGACTGGGCATGCCGTGGTTAATGATGGGCAGACATGCGCTGAGACTTCAACATCTCCAGCTCTATGTAGACAATAGTGGACAGGTGTGGTCTCTGTTGTGAGGTACGATTTCTTGCAGCTCGTCTCCATGACTGAACTGCAGTCGTGGATCAAGAAGAAACCAAGGAAGGGCGAATGGCACCTCCAGTGTCACATTGCTCTCGAGCAACTATGGCGTCCCAGATTGACCTTGAGTGACTGCATCACAATCGAAGCATTCTATAGGGGATTAGTGGAGGGGAAGTATGATGACCATTAGAATGGTTCCATTCTAAACAAAATTGTCTGATGAACAGGAACGTCAAACTGAGTAACAGCTTTTGTGATATTTTTGTTGCTTTTTAGTAAAGTATATATATATATATATATATATATATATATATATATATATATCTGATTGTAACTGCGCACCCCACCAAGCCTGCAACCACAGGTCCTCAGCCTTGACCTTCCACCAATACCCTTGGGCTTGGCAAAAAGTTTGACCAGAGCACACACCAATGCACCATGTACACACATGCACACCCCCACAAGGTGGACATCCCACAAAATAGACTGTCCCCCCCCCAACATATGCCCTTTCCCACACATAGTACCCCCACACATATATAGACCTTTCATACACACATTACACAGTGCATGCTAACATAGACACCGACACAACCTTAACCAATACAGAAAGAAAACAGACCAACAAATATAACCATATATACCTACACCCCTGGAAAGAAATTATGCATATGACACCACTACACACACCACACAGGAGCACCACACTTAATAACGTGCACTTTCCCCACAAACATTTCAAGATAACCCTTACCGGCCTTACAGCATACCCAACCAAAGAACATAACTCCTAACCTAATCCACTGGCCCTTTTCCGTTTCACCACCTTTTCCACAACAGCCACAAATTGCATGTGTTAATCCACCTCTGACAATAAAGAGCAGTCACCATATTCCTTTCCATAGTGGCTAACTCTGATGAGTGCAAGGTTATATAAGCGGATTGTTACCTAACACACCATGAAACCGATTGGTAAGATCAGCCATGATGGATATATGATACTGTGCATTTTAAATAATATATATATATTCTTTTATTTGTTTCAGTCATTTGACTGCAGCATGCTGGAGCACTGATTTTAGTCGAACAAATCGACTCCAGGACTTATTCTTTGTAAGCCTAGTACTTATTCTATTGGTATCTTTTGCCAAATCGCTAAGTTATGGGTATGTAAACACATCAACATCAGTGGTTAAGTGATGGTGAGGGGAATAAACACAGACACACAAATACACATGCACACGACAGGCTTCTTTCAGTTTCCATCTACCAAATCTACTCACAAAGCTTTGGTCAGCCTGAGGCTATAGTAGAAGACATTTCGCCAAGGTACTATGCAGTAGGACTGAACTGTGAACCATGTGGTTGGGAAGCAAGCTTCTTACCACACAGCCACTCCTGCGCCTATTATATAATTGAAGAAATACCATAACTATATGTGTGTGTGTGTGTGTAGAATTTTTGTATGTATACATGAAGTATATTTATATTATATTGAATATAATATCTCATCATCAATATTGATATTAATATTTCAGTGATATTTGTGCCAAGTTGTCACAGTTGAACTGATTTATTAATAAACTAATTTGCTTATTGACCTCAGTTTCCTCCTTCCAATCTTGAACCATTCTCTCACTCCAGATATCACTTCTTTCTTGAATAATTATTTTAACTCTTTAGCATTTAAACCAGTCATATCCGGCTCAAATATTCTAACTCTTTTATGTTCAATCCAGCCTGGTCTGTCCTCTCATACCTATGCTACAATGTCATTGAGAAAATAAACAATCACACCATTGAAATCTTGAAGCTATAAAATTATGCTTGCTTGCTTCATGCTCTTGCTTGATGAGGCTAGGGTCATCCCAGGCTAGTGGCCCCAGATACATCATCATGTGTAGAGCTGACCAATCCACCAGTGTTCTCCATCACTGGTGGTCCTATCCCAGCCCCTCTGCATTATTAATTCAAAGCAATGTGAATAAATAAGCGATACATTTGACAGAGTGATCTGAATGCTAAAGGATTAACCAGAAATTAGCTGACAGCAAAAATATAATTATTATAAATGTATAGATTTACTACTATTCTTTTATGTTCATTGTTGGAAATTGATCAAAACTGTAGAACCAACTAACAGCAGAGAATTCATTTCTTCCTCCTTCAGCAGCATTCACCATCCACCATTTATATAGTCTTGTTTGTTTGCAATCCTCCATGAAAATATGTCTGAGCTGTTTGTTGTTTACAGACAAGGGGAAATATATTACCTTGTTTGGAAATAGATGAGGGTTGGTAACAGCGAGAGCATCCAGTAGATTTAGTGGGAGAAAATTTTACCTCAGTGAAATCTCATCTGATTCATGCAGGTATGGAAAGATAGAAGTTAGAATGATGACCATCATCGCCGTCTTTTAATGGCCCTTTTGCATGCTGGCTTAACTATGCACATGCGTAACTGTGTACATTTTACTGTGTTTTTGCTTTGACTTCACATGATAGTTGTAAATGAGTATCACTGTCATGCAAGCAGTGTTCTTTACTTCCATTCTTCCATAAAAACATACCTAGCCATGGGGAATATATTACCTTACTTGGAAACAGGTGAAGGTTGGCAACAGAAAGGGCATACAACCATAGAAAAATCCACCCCAACAAACTCCATCTAAACCTTGTGAGCATGGAAAAGTGTACATTAAAATGATGATGATGATGATCACACACACACACACACACACACACACACACACACATACATATGCAAATGACCTCAGGACACTGAACCTTTCAGGTGAGATGACAGAATATTGAGATGCCTGTCGTCTTGCTGTACTCAAGAAGACCTATACTCTGCAACAGAAGTGTTAAGACCAGTCCCCCTGGTGGTGAGGATTGACCAGTTACACATAAAAAGCACTTATGGTGGTGCCATGTAAAAGCGTCCATGTGGTACCAAGAAAAAGTACCTGTGTGGCATTATGTAAAAGCACCCATGCAATGCCTTGTAAAAGCACCCAGCACACTCTGTAAACTGGTTGGCATTAGGAAAGGCATTTAGCCATGGAAACTATGCCAAATCAAACTGAAGTCTGGTACAGCTTGCCAGCCCTGGTCAAACCATCCAACTCATGCCAGCATGAACAATGGATATTAAATGATGCTGATGGTGATGATGATACATACATACATACATACATACATACATACACACACACACACACACACACACACACACATACA
>NC_068985.1:43493866-43499741 GCF_001194135.2 Octopus bimaculoides
ATGGTAGTCTGACCTTAGAGTCCCTCATAGCATGAGGCATTATTGTATAGTAATGCCCTTATATAAATATATGTATATATATATATATATATATATATATATATATAAAATAACTTCCTCAACTTCACATAGCATATTATTGATAGAGCCTCTTCCTACTCACTTGGAGCTCATAATTACCAGCCCTGCTTCCCTGAGAAATTGCACATACACCGCCAATCTGCAATATCGATTAATAGCATAACTGATCCATCTTATTGTTTCTACCAGAGGTACATCCTGTAAATCTACTTCTAACCATTGGCTGCTAATAACCTGAAATGGCAGGGTATATAAATTTCTGTTACCTGTAAAGATAAGAGCCCACTATCATTCATTCTGGTCATGCTAGCTCATATGTAACCTGATACCATCATACCGAGTTACCTGTCCACATTGTAACTGTTGTCAGTGAAATAGGAGACTCTACAGAATGATAACTAATGAATGCCAACATCTTGTCTGTTCTGTGACTTGTAACATCCAATGTAAAGACCTGATGTTGCTGAAATATCAAACCCTTCAGAATTGTAATTAACTAATGCCCACATCCTGCCTTCTTTACTATGTTCTGCTTTCAGTAAAAGAATCGATGTTATGGTAACCAAAACAGCCATGTTACCTGGTTAGGGTATTTAACTCACTGGTCGTAAGGTTGGGAGTTCGATTTCCAGCTGTACGTTGTGTCCTTGAGCAAGACACTTTATTTCACATTTTCTATTCCACTCAGCTGATGAAAATGAGTAGTACCTGTATTTCAAAAGGCCAGCCTTGTCACATTCTGTTTCACACTGATGTTAAACGTATACGTGTCTGTGGAGTGACCTGCCATGTGTTATTTCTTTACTGCCCACAAGGGGCTAAACACAGAGGGGACAAACAAGGACAGACAAACGGATTAAGTCGATTATATCGACCCCAGTGCGTAACTGGTACTTATTTAATCGACCCCGAAAGGATGAAAGGCAAAGTCGACCTCGGCAGAATTTGAACTCAGAACGTAGCGGCAGACGAAATATCGCTAAGCATTTTGCCCGGCGTGCTAACGTCTCTGCCAGCTCGCTGCCTTCAGATCTGCCATGTGTGCATTGATTTCACTATCAGGCTGTTTGTTGATCAGATCAAGTGGAACTCTCATCGTCATAACCAGCAGAATGCCAGTTACACACACGCACACGCACACACACACACACACACACACACACACACACACACACACAATCTGATTTTACTCTTAGCTGACTTTTTGCTTATATTATATTATCATCAAAGGTCACCTCCAATGTTATTGCGATGTAACACAGGGAACAGTTATATCAGAAGCTCAATTAACATAGGCACTTACGTACATACAAACATACATATATACATACATAGTGCATGTGCAGATGTGTGTGTGTGTGTAGTTCAAAATGTGTAAGCACGTGTTTATATTTATTAGTGAATGTTTGTTAGTGTACATGGTACATCTCAATTTATATTCCACCCATTGGACCCCGCTCTGCCCCATATACAGAAAACACATTAATATTTGAAACAAGAGGAACATTTTCTATCAAGAAGTAAAAGAAAAGAAAAAAAATTATAAAAATTAAAATGGATAAATAATAACGATAAAAAAAATAAGATAATTCTGGAAAGTTTCCCAAAATGATTTAAAGACAGAACTACCATTAAACAGTGGTAATTCCCACAACTGATCTCTTTTGTTTGTTATCGATTCAATATCTAAAATATTTGTTCTGATTTCTCTGTTGGATGGATACATCATTTTATTTATTTTTAGTCTTTAATGAATTCTTTGGAATATTTCCTTTGCCTAGACATCAATTTCTATTTAGAGGCATTTGTTATGTTAAGGAATGTTGAGGGAACTCACCTTCACTGTGAGCTACCCAACATCACCACTACCACTAGCACACATACCATCATACACCACGCACACACACACACACACACACACACACACATATACACACACCACCAGCTACCACCACTATGACCACCACCACAATTGCCACTGTTGCCATCAACACTACCATGCACTCACCAATAGCTACCACCACAACCATCACTACCACCACAACCATCACTACTACCATTGCTGCTGCTGTCTTTGATTCTGCCTTTACTGCTACCACCACAATCACCACCACCACCACCACCACCTCTACCACTTCCACCATCACCTTCACCCAACATCACTACAACCACTGCCACTACCAATACCACCACCACTGCTGCTAACTCCATTGCCAGTGCTGCCACTGCTAGCACCACCACCACCACTGTTCTGAAAGGTCTACTCAAACAAATTGACCCTTGTACATATTTTGTAAAGTCTGGTACTTAATCTACTGGTCTCTTTTGCTGAACTGTTGAGTGACAGGGATGTAAACAAACCAACACAGTGACACACACACACACACACGCAGTGGTAGTTTACATCAACCTAATTCACTCGTAAGGCATTAGATGGCCCACGATACTGCAATGTGGGGGCTGAACCTGAAAGAAAATAGTCACAAAGTGAGCTTCTTAATCACAAAGCCATGCCTGCCACACTTGTCAGGTTACAATGATGAAGCCTACCTCCCATGGTACCTATTTACAGTAGAGTTGTCTTTATTACTTCACCAGTTTGAGATAAATATAGAAGTATATGAAAAGGTAGATTTGTGTATCATCTAGTGATATGAACTTTTGATGTTTCTGTATGTTAACAGCTAGTGTCAACTTTGCCTTTAATCCTTCTAGAATTGATAAAAGATACCAGTCACATACTATGTTGTAGTCTAAGCTAGTTGTTTCTCAGTAACCATACATACCACAGTCTGAATCATTATGACCATATGTATGACAGTTTGTATTTCTATGACCATACACACCACCATGTGTATCTTTGTGGCCATACATATTACAATCTGTGCCTCTGTGGCTATACACACTACAGTCTGTGATCATACATACCACCATATGTATTTTTGTGACCATGCATACTACAGTCTCTGTCTTTGTGACCATACATACTGGAGTCTGTACCTTTCATATTCGCATGTCATACCTTTCTTTCTATAGTAACATTAGATGTTGTTCATACACATTGGTATAACAAATGTAGCTATAAATATCCCAGAAGGAAATTATTAGTTTTTCCAATCACACTTCATAAACATTAACACATTGTTGCCGTGAAAAGTAGCTCAGAGAGAGAAAGAGAGAGAGAGTATATGTATGTATGTATTGTACTGTACTGTTCCCTTTACAAAGCTATAAAATGGTTTTCCAGTTTACCTAATTACAATAAGAATGTGAATTGGATGGAATAATTTTATGGAAATAATGATGTAGCAATTGAGTCATCACCTGGAACTGAAACTATTCACTTCTTTGTTTTGATTAGTGTTTGTGTTGCTGCTGTTTTTGTTGATCTTGTAGCTGCTACTGTTGTTGCTATTGTTATTGTTGTTGTTGTTGTTTACTGCTGTGTTCTGTTGTTTCTTATACCACTGGGAATTTTATTGCAGATATTTCTCAAGGTGGTGAGCTGGTAGAATTGTTAGTGGTGTTTTTTTCTGACTCTCTATGTTTGTTCAGAGTTCAAATTCCACTGAAGTTGACGTTGCCTTTCACCATTTCAGGGTCAATGAAATAAAAAGCACTAGAAGATGTAATTAATTATCACCCTCCCATAGATGCAAGCATGGCTCTGTGCTTAAGAAGCTTGCTTCTCAACCATGTAGTTTTGGGTTCAGTCCACTGTGCAGTACCTTGGGCAAGTGTCTCCGGGCTGACCAATGCCTCGTGAGTGTATTTTGTCAACAGAAATTGTGTGGAAGACCATTGTCTTTGTGCATGTGTCATTGCATCTGTATTCTTTCCACCCCCACCACTGCTTGAGAACTGGTGTTGGTTTGTTTACACCCCCATAATTTGGTGACAGGGTCGATTTGTTTGACTAAAACTCTTCAAAGCAGTTGCCCCAGCATGACGGCAGACCAATGGCTACAAGTAAATGGTAAAAGATGAAGGAAATATTTCTATATATTTGGATTGAGACAATTGGGGGAGATTA
The DNA here is from genome assembly GCF_001194135.2 of Octopus bimaculoides. Taxonomy (NCBI): domain Eukaryota; kingdom Metazoa; phylum Mollusca; class Cephalopoda; order Octopoda; family Octopodidae; genus Octopus; species Octopus bimaculoides. The sequence goes on from NC_068985.1 coordinate 43,497,981, forward strand.
AGGATAGAAACTGAGTACTGGAGCTGTTCTTGTGCTGGTTGATCTGATACTGAATACTGAGTGGTCTAAGATTGAACACTGAGGTGGTCAGAGCTGAGTATTCAATAGTATGAGTTTTAAATACTGAGTAGTTTGAGAGAGAATCTTAGGTGGTTTGAGGCCAAGTACTGAGTGGTTTGAGGCTGAGCATTGGATGATTTGAGACTGAGCACTGTGTGATATGGAACTGAGTACTGGGTGATCCGGGACTGAATACTGGGTAGTTTAATGCTGAGCTACAACAGACGTCTATACAGTTTCCATTTACATTCAGTTTGACTCACAAGGTATGGGTTAGCCTGAAGCTATAGAAAATGATATTCGTCCAAGATGCTTCCCAGTGAGATCAAACCTGGGTTCTTGTGAATGTGAAGCAAACTCCTTAACCATTTGGCTAAATTTTTTTTTTATTCTTCTACTTTTTCTGATATTGCGCTGTGGCCATGCTGGGTTCTGCCTTGAAGTTTTTAATTGAGGAAATCAAGCTTCTTCACTGTTCATTTTAAGTCTGGTAGCTGATTTTGTTGACCTCTTTTTGCCAAGCTGGTAAGTTAAGAGACATAAGCAAAGCAACACCAGTTATCAAGTAGTGGGGAACAAACACATACATGTTCTCATACATCTCACTCTCCCTCTCTTTCTCTCTTTCTCTTCACATACATATATGTTAGCTTTGTGCAGTTTTCATTTCCCAGATTTACTCACAAGGCATTGGTTGGTGCAGGGCTATAGCAGAAGACACTTTTCCAAAGTGTCACACAGTGGAACTGGACTCTGAACCCATGTGGTTGTGAAGAAAAATAAGCCTATTAACCACAAAGCAATGCCTGTATCTACATCTTTACATTAGTTTATGGAAGGGAACAAATGATTTAACTTTTATTTCTTATGCCATGTCTTTGTAAAACAACAAACATACAAAACTTAAAAACAATCTTTGTGTTGTGTGGATTCTTTTGATAATTGAAGCGGTGAGGGTAGTCACTGAAAAAGGAACCAGCTGCCAATATTTACCTAATTAATGTTCTAAAGTAACGACTATCTGTGTTAAGGAGAGTTAAATTAGCATATTTATATTTTGTTCCCACATTTATCCAATAGGTTAGTGAAGTGTAGGTTCTGGTTTGGCTGCTCTTTGCAGTAGCAAAATCAATATTCTACCCAAATTCCTGCTTTATTACAAATAGTGGCTGCCTTATATGAAATCTCACATTTGCTTGTTTTATACAAAAATACAAAACTCCTCTCTCTTATTCAATATGGTCCTCTTTTATACAATACTCTCCTTTTTTTTTTTAATATATATATATAATACTCTTCTCTGCTATACAATACTCCTCTTATTTATATTCAATACTCTTCTTTGTTGGGAAATAATACTCCTCTGCTATTCTTATTTCTTATTATTTTATCAGTTTTCATTTGTAAATAAAAGTGATATGAAAGAAAAAGCAAAACAACCACTGTCGAATTAGAAATAATAGTTTTGAAAATGTTTGAAAAAAAAAAATTATATTTAATATATAATGATTTCATATTATATCATTTAAAAAATATGTTTTATAACATATATGCATATATATATATATATATATATATATATATATACAGATCAAAATATAACTCTCAGTAAGAGACAACCTAAAAACTTGAAAAAACTATTAACAAAGGCAAGGTTTGACCTCAGCAACAAAAATCAAACATTCACTGTATCCAAATGCA
>NC_068985.1:43500786-43511054 GCF_001194135.2 Octopus bimaculoides
ATATATATATATATATATATATATACTCATGCTGTTAGCACGTAAAAAGCACCCACTACACTCTCGGAGTGGTTGGTGTTAGGAAGGGCATCCAGCTGTAGAAGCATTGCTAGATCAGATTGGAGCTTGGTACAGCCTTCTGGCTTGCCAGTCCTCAGTCAAACCGTCCAACCCATGCCAGCATGGAAAGCAGACATTAAACAACGACGACGACGATGATGATGACACGCACACACATATATCTGTTGTATAATGCATTTGTTTTATAATATAACATGTATAATGTATTTGTTTAGAATATAAAACTATTTTATAGAATATATCTCTGGTACAGGTTGTTCAGGCTAAATTTGACACTTTGCATAAGCAAAAAAGAAACCGTTATATCCAACCCGAAAATAAAAGTATTTAAAAAAATCAAAAAACATCCACTAGATTATGGCTGGGAGATAACAGTTTACTTGAAGTAGTCCCCTTCAGCTTTCACCACATCCTCAAGATGGCTCTGGAACCTTGCGCATGCATTCCTCACTGTGTCCCTAGGAAGATCTTCAAACACCTTGATCTTGGCTATCTGCTCAGCCTTGGTGTTGCAGGCAGTGTGGCTGGTGTCTTTCTCAATCATGCTCCACACATAGTAATCCATGGGATTACAATTGGGAGAATTGGGGAAATTGGTGTCGGTGAAGTCATAGAAATTCTCTGACAATCATTACTTGGCTCTTTCTAGGAGCTGAATCCAGCAGCAACCTCTCCAGTTACGGATTGACCACAGCTTCACACAGCTGTCTGAATTGAGCCTAAAGTTCTGTCTGTCAGTTGTTGGATGAGCGCTCCACAGACACATGTATCCTTAATGTAGTTCTCAGGGAGATTCAGCATGATACATACTGTGACAAGGTTGTTCCTTTGAAATACAGGTACTACCCATTTTTGAGTGGGCTGAAGCAATGTGAAATAAAGTGTCTTGCTCAAGGACACAATGTGCTGCTGGGAATTGAATTCATGACTTTACGATTGTGAACCAAATACCCTAATCACTAAGCCACGTGCCTTCACACACACCACAGTTTCTGTCTACCAAAATCATTCATAAGGCATTGGTGGATCCAGGGTTATAGTAGAAGACACTTGCCTAAAGTGTTATGCAGTGGGACTGAACCAGAAACTACATAGTTGCAAAGTGAGCTTCTTAACCACACAGCCATATGTTGAGAAAAAGCATAACTGTCACATTCTTATTTTCAACCTACAACAAAATCTGTAAATAGCATTGACCTGCAGGGTTACCAGATTAGGCCACAAGAAGTAGATTATGCTACTGCCTTTTAGGATTGCATGCTATTACTTTTGTGCCATCGTTTTTAATGAAATTGATCTACCGACCTTTAACCAGAAATGGTGTTTCAGCCTCTCTCAGAAGAATAGATTGAAGCATGGTGGCTCACTTCATACATTACATAAACACAATTCAGTGGCATCACACTTGGGTTATCTAATTGACTACTACTACTGCTGCTGCTGCTAGTCTGTATGAATGAACATTCTATGTGACAAATAACTACCAATTCAACCACAAATCCTCACCATCTCCACCACAATTATTTATTGGTCTACGTCTTCAGTAATCCTAATACTTGCTGTATAATCTCAGTATTAACGTCACTAATCTGATCTGTTTTATTGAAGGGGATATCTATTAATATAGATCTATGATAAGCTAAGTCATTACGATGTTTGACTTACAAACTAAAAGGTTAATAGATTGTGACTTCTTATCGGTGCTATGTACTTATCAACAGTTTAGTGCAACTGTGAATTGGTACCATAATATAGTTATTTAATATATATTAGGTTGGAAAGAAAGCTGCGATGCATCTCAAAATGGGAAAGAAACAAAAACTCCTTTGGTCTTGATTAATATATTTAATCAAGATGATATTTTTCCTCATTATTGATAACATAATCTCATCTGTTTGGCAAATTGTCATTTCTTCAGGCATAAAATTCTTCCCATTTCAAAGCAAAGAAACTCTCAATATCATTTTTAATCTCTTTACAATTAATAAAATACTTTCCTTCTAAATAATGTTGCAATGATCTGAAAAGATAATAGTCAGATGGAGCAAGATCAAGAGTGTAAGGAGAATGAGGCAAAACTTCCATATTTAGTGCCATAATCTTTTCCTGAGTGGTTTGGGCAATATGTGGTCTTGCATTATTATGTAAGAGCAACACTTCTCTATGACTGATCAATGATGTGCATCTTTACTGAAAATTTTTGTTCAATGCTTTAATTTGATGACAGTACTTCTCTGCATTAACTGTTTCATTTTCGTTTAACACTTTGTAATAGATGGCACCCTTCATATCCCACCAAACATAGAGCATAACTTTTTTTGTATGTACTCCTGGTTTTGGGATGGATTCTCCTTTTCGATGGGTGATAACCATTATCATTTTCATTAGACATTTTTTATAGAAAACCCATTTTTTATCATTTACGTCAACTCTTCAATGAGTAACTCTTTGATTAAGCTGAGAAGCAGTCAGACAATGAGGGATCTACTGACCAAGTTTAGACATTTTCCTAGTTCATGAAGGTGTTTTAGGATTGAAGTGTGATTTGAAATGTTTTGCTAATTCTGACACAGTTTGCTTTGGATTTTACTCGACTACAGTTTTCAGATACTCAATATTGACAGAATTTGGTTATCCAGATCAAGAGGAATTTGCTAGAGAAAATTTTTCCAAGTGAAGATGGCCAAATAATTGTTGATATGACCAGACACTTAAAGCTTAATTTCCATAGACAGAATAAATATTTCATGCTGCTTCCATTGCTGAAGAGCCCCTTTTGAATTCATATAATATGGAGTGTCTGACATAGGTCTGATTTAAACAAATTTTAAAAGGGTAAAATTGATATGAATTTAACCACAATAGTTTAAGTAGTTTGCAAAGAAAGAAAGAACAATGTAAAAATTAATGTTTATTTTACAGTCACTATTGAAAAACATATGTTTAAAATGCAATGGAACTTTCTTTCCAGCATAATATATATTTATTGTTTAATTTGTCTAAGAAACTGAATTGCAGCTATGCTGGGGTACTGCCTTCGAAGTAGTACCCCAGCAAAGATCAAGCTTCCCTTGTTACATATTTTAAATTTGATACTTATTGTATCAGTCTCTTTTTGCTAAACTGCTAAGTCATGGGGATGTACATGAACCAGCTCTAGTTGTCAAGTATCAAGAAACAAACATGCATGCACACACACATGGCAGGCTTCTGCAGAGTTTCTGTCTACCAAATTCACTCACAAGGCACTGATCAGCCTGGGGCTATAGTAGAAACTTACCTAAGGTGCCACATGGTTAAGCAAACTTCTTAACTGCACAGCCATGCCTCTGTGAGTGTGTGTGTGTGTGTGTGTGTGTGTGTGTGTGTGTGTGTGTGTGTGTGTGTGTATATATATGATCACAAAAGACCAAATAACTGCTATGATGAATACAATCAATTGCCTACTCTATTGTTTTTTCACAGATATGTATTGAAGGAGGAATCAGTTCTGTTGGTATTTCAAAGGGTTAGCTGTGACATCATTGCAAGATAATTACATCCTGGTAAATGTCGCACCTGGAATTTCACTCCCCTTCACTCACTCCTGGTCCCTCTGACCCACTCATTCTTTGAAGGTCCATCCTCATATCTCACCACTACTATTTTTATTGCTCTCCATCTTCACTTAATCATTCCCACTCTCTCTTCTAAAATGTGAGTCGTTATGTAGCTTCTCAACAGCAAGAAACCTGTTCTGCTCCAGCCCTTTCCTCTCATATTTTACCCATCATTATTCCTTGTCTCCTAGTATGAAGTTGCCCTTAGGGTTCATAGTCTTGCAAACTGTATGATGACCTCATTAGTGCAGGTGGTATGAAAAAAGCACTCAGTACACAATATAAAGTTGTTGGCATTAAGAAGGGCTGTTGAAACCATACTAAAGCAAACACTGGAGCATGATGCAGTACTTGGGCCCACCAGATCTTGTCAAACCATCAAAGCCATGCTAACATGGAACAGGGGTGTTAAATGCTGCTGCTGCTGATTTTCCTCACAGGGTAATTACATTATGAGCCAATACATCAGAGGTAAATTCTTCATTGTTACGCCAGATACAACACTGGTAAATGTATTGTCATGATTCTTTATCCACAGACTAACTACATCACTAAATATTAAAATTTTTGTAGAATAAATATGTTGCATTTATTAAAACAGATTCAAAAGACAACAAAATCCCATCCTGTGGTTAGAAAATTTCTTTTAGAAATCTTGAAAAAATAATAATCAAACAGTGAATTGCTGTTGCAGACATTCCACATCACAGAAAAAAAATATAAAGCGAGTGTAGCAAGAATTCAAGGCATCATCAATGAATATTAAAATCATGAAATATTGGAATATTTAAGAGGAATTACTCATAATTTGTCTTTTTAGAATGTGTTTTATCTTCCTCTAATTAAAAAAAAAAAGTGCTATTTTTTTTTACTGCATTTTTAGAGACTGTTTTCCATGTATATATTGATGATAATGATGAAAATTTCCTTTTTTGAATTTTTTTTTTGCTTTTTTAAAACCATGGTCTCAAGCTCTACACTACTGCGTAGCAACTTTGGACAAGTTTTTCTCCAATAGCACAGGCTGATCAATACCTTGTAAGTAAAATTGGTAGATAGAAACTTTATGAAAGCCCATTATATATATAGAATGGGTTGGCATTAGGAAGGGCATCCAGTTGTAGAAACATTGCTAGATCAAATTGGAGCTTGGTGCAGCCGCTGGTTTCCAGACCTCAGTCAAGCCATCCAATCCATGCCAGCATGGAAAACGGACGTTAAACGATGATGATGATGATATAGTGTGTGTGTATACATATAAAATGAAGTCAAACCAAGTAACGATATTTTGAATGCATTTAATACATATGATAATTGTGCGAGAGATGAAAAGGAACTTTCATTTCTTCTGCAAAATCTTCTGTAGTTGTCTTAATAGAAGATTTTGCATAAGTGATGAAATTCCTTTTTTAGCTATTGCACAATTATCTGAAACATGTTAAATACATTCAAATTACAATTATTTTTACAATTCATTTTATATATTATACCATTCCATGTCCTGTACAAGCTAGCCAGTCTGAAATCAATTCACATGGATATTATAACAAGGATTTGGAGTGGTATTTGACTTCAGTCAGAGATTCTGATAATGTACATTGCTTCTAAGCACAGCACAAATCATATGGCTGTGTGTGTGTGTGTATATATATATATGAGACAAGTTAAAATAATGGTCATTACATATAATTCCTTTATTATACCAAAGTTGGCTTACAGCTGTTTCCAGTAGTCATTATAGAAAGGTTTACTCAATTGGTCTATTGAGGTAAATTGAAAGACCTAAGAAAATTAATGATACCTTTTTTAGAGTCATTGCTGGAATTAAATTGATTGAAACAATAGCCATTCTTTAAGTGCTTTGTTTGTTATTTCCAGCAATGGCTCTGACGAAGGTATCATTAATTTTCTTAGGTGTTTCAATTTGTAATGACCATTATTTCAATTTGTCTCATATATCACTCTGTAATATCTGAAGCCCATCCATGGATTTACAATATAGAATTGTGACAAACCATAACTTTGGACCCTACCAAAAGATTACTCACTAATCTAAGTAATATTGTTAGCCTGGTGTGCCAACAGAGAGCTTATGAAGTATTTTGCCTGGATGGAAACAAGGTCTAGAATAAAGGGCCTTAGAGTTAACCTAGCAAAAACCAAAGTCATAGTAAGTAGGAAGGCAGACAAATCACAAATCCCCTCAGGTAGATGACCCTGCTCAATCTGTAAAAAAAGTGTAGGTAGAAACTCTATAAGATGCACCCATTGTAAGCTTTGGACACACAAAAGGTGCAGCAACATCAAAGGAAAGTTAACAGAGAAACTAACTTTTGTATGTGGAAGGTGCACAAGCATAATAAATGCTGAACATGTGTGGAAAATAGATTCCATCAACTGCCAGTGGGGCAAGCTAGAGGTAGTAGATAGCTTCCAGTATCTAGGCGACCAGGTTAGTTGTGGAGGAGGTTGTTTCGAGAGCATAACTGTGAGAATAAGATTAGGCTGGGCAAAGTTGAGAGAGCTCCTGCCCCTGCTGGCAACAAAGGGCCTCTCTCTCAGAGTGAAAGGCAAATTGTTTGATGCCTGTGTGTGAACAGCTATGCTGCATGGCAGTGAAGCATGGGCTATAAGAGCTGAGGACATGCGTAGGCTTGAGAAAAATGAAGCTGGTATGTTTCCCTGGATGTACAATGTCAGTGTGCATGTTTGACAGAGTGTAAGCATCTTGAAAGAAAAATTAGGTATAAGAGGAATCAGATATGGTGTGCAAGAGAGATGACTGTGCTGGCATGATCATATGATGCATATAGACAAGGACAGCTGTGTAAAGAAGTGCTGATCTCTACCTGAGGACTGAACCTGTGACAGAGGTAGACTCAGAAAGACATGGGACGAAGTGGTGAAGCATGATCTTTGAACTTTGAACCTCATAGAGACAATGACTAATGACTGAAACATTTAGCAATGTGCTCTGCTTAAGAGTACCCATAAAACCAAGTGCACCCATGGTGGTGGCACGTAAAAAATCAACCACTGAACATGGGCCCTCACGGAGGCAAAGTGGCTGAGTTTCTTTCGAGCGTTGGGCCTCATGGAGGCAAAGTGGCTGAGTTCCTTTCGAGTGCTGGGCCTCACAGAGGCAAGGTGGCTGAGTTCCTTTTGAGTGTTGGGTCTCATGGAGGCAAAGGCCAAGATCTTTGGCATTATGTCGTGTTTGAGAAGAAGACCCATCAAGCTGAGCAAAATCGCAATTGTGGCAGAGACCAGTGTCATGCAAATGGCACCCGTGCTGGTGGCATGTAAAAGCATCCATTACACTTTCAGAGTGGTTGGCATTGGGAAGGACATCCAACCATAGAAAACCATGCCAAATCAGCCCAGTCAAACCGTTCAACCCCTGCCAGCATGGACAATGGACGTTAAATGATGATGATGATAATCCTTCACTATTTGTTCTCTCTCTCTCTAATATATATATATATATAAATATAAATACACACACACACACATATTTAATGTTGTCAGTTAATGGCCATCTTTCACGCTGGCATGTATTGGATAGTTTGACTGGATCCAAATGCTTGAGGACTACATAATGCTTTAATGTCTGCATTAGCGTGTTTCTCCAATAGGATGCTCTTCCAAACAACTTTGCAGAGAGTACTGGATGTTTTTACATGGCACCAGCACTAAGATCCCCTTCAACTGAGTAGGACTACAGGAAAGGAAGATGGCTCTGTGCTAGGAAATGAGAAGTTAAAATAACAAAAAAGGTTTCATGCTGTAGAGGAATTAAATGGTTACTCATATTATAGAAGAGTGAGTTATGACAAGGGTTCTAGTTGGTCCGATCAATGGACCAACCAACTTGTGAAATTAATATTGCAAGTGGCTGAGCACTCCACAGACTTAACATAGTTCTCAAGGAGATCTAGCGTGCCACAGAGTGTGACAAGGCTGGCCCATCTGAATTACATGTACAACCCATTTTTGCCAGTTGAGTGAACTGGAGCAATGTTAAATTAATTGTCTTGCTCAAGGACACAACATGCTGCCAGCAATTGAACTCATGACCTTATAATCATGAGCTGAATACCCTAACCACTAAGCCATGTGCTTGGAAAGAGATAAAATAGTGGTGAAGTACCAGGATGAACCCTGAATGTACAAGAAGGTGAACAGAAGTGTGAGTGGGGACAGAGTAACATGGAGTGAGAGTAGGGAGAGGTTGTAAGAGTGTATGGGGAGAAAGAGGGATGGTTAGAGATGGGGAGGTGAATGTACTGAAGAACAAGGGTTGAGAAGTGGTTGATGATGAATAGATAGCGGGTAGTTGGGGAAGAGTAGATGATGACTGTAGAGATTGGGTGGAAGGGTTGAGGTGTGGATCCAATGAATCATGGACAAGCGATTGGATGATACATGAGATGGGAGAGGGGGTGATGACTGATAGTACAGATGGGGATAAGAGCATCATCATCATTTAACTTATGTTTTCCATGCTGGCATGGGTTAGTAGACAGGGGAAAGGCAAAGCAGAGGTAGATTATGTGTAGGTAAGCTGTAAAATACTGCCTCAGTAAGTCTTCAACTGACCCAAGCCTGCATGGAAAAGCAGATGCAAAAATAAATAAATGGAATGTAATACAATTATTCTTTAAATAAAGTTTAATGACATATCTACTCTATGGTAATAAAATTTACTGACAGTATATTTAGCATGGTGATGAATTGCTAATGTAATTAACTTGTGATATAATTACAGGCAACAGATTTATTGTGATGTAATTACCAGTAATTAATTTACTGGACACTGGGTCAGAGCTTAAAGGATAATTAGTTTTGTTGATATCGCAGAGATACATATTAACAGTTGATCAGCCCCTATCAGTGCTCTCCAAGCTGATCTGGTATTTATTTCTGACAGACCAACTACTGAAGTAGTGTAAAATGAAATGTTTAGCCCCAGAAACACAGTAAAACACCAGCACCAGATTTGACTTGGTCTTTTACTTCAAAATGGGGAGGCACAGTTCAACACTTGTATCATTCATTGCATGGCTTTCTAATTTAAAAAGTTTGTTTTTCAACTGCATGATTTTGGGTTTGATCTCTTTGCCCAGCACCTTGGGCAAGAGTCTTTTACCAACAGTCTTGGATTGACCAAAGCCTTTGGAGGTAATTTATTGCTATGACAAAATAAAAGTTTAGACATGATTTTCAAGCATTTTCTCATTTGTTCCTTTTCTTTTATACAGAAATTCCATTCAATAATTTTGATTAATACCAAATTTTTTGTTTCAAGGAAGCAACTTTATTGAAATATCTAAATTTGTAGTGAAGGTCATCTGAATATCTTTTTGCTGAGATACCCAACTTTTTCTGGCCAGTCTGACAATGCCATTGAGTTCCAATCAAAAAAGGGAATCTGTGAAGATAGATATAAAGAGAATTAGCAAGAAAATGTAACATTTAGCATTCTGTATTTAGTACAAATTGTAGAGGAGGAGCACAGCATATCACTAGTATTTCATGTAACTGACTATAAATGACTGAAAAACAAGGGTAACTTTTGTAGTATTTGACTCAGAATGTAAAAGGAATGTAATCAAATATTGCAAATAGTTCTCCATTTACAGCATGGAATAATCCAGAAATTATAATATATGGTTATATATTTAGAAAAGAGAGGCTCAACCATAAACTCCATCCACTAGGAATATCAGCCATAAAGATACCTACATTTTTTTAATTACTTACCCAAATGTGGAATGAGTGTCTGGGCCTCTAAAACTAGCAGGAAGAAGTTATTATTAGACAGAAGATCTGACTGGAATACTTGCAACAGAGTGGATGACTGTTGAAAGACCAAGTGGTGGTGTTAAACCACTGGGCAGATTAATATTACCACCCAAATATATAAATGATATCTTAGACATGAAATTTCACTTATAAGGTTTTATTTGACCCAAGGCTATGATACTTGCTCAAGATCCCATATGATGCTCTTAGTTTCTTAATTGAAACTTCATGCCAGTCAAAAACCACATAGTTGTGAAGCAAACTTGTCAACCATACAGTCATACCTGCACCATATTGTGTGTGCGTGTGTGTTAATATTTATACAATACAGAATTATAGATCCATTTCAGCTGATTTTACTACCAGTTGGTTCCACACACAAGAGTTTTGGGGAAAAACCCAACCCTGAAAGTCATCAAATGGGCTGGTAGGAAGAGTATGGTAAGATCCATTGCTATACACTTCCTACCAGCCATTCTATCAAGTGAAAGGATTGATTTTTTTCCCCAAACTGTGCAAGACTGATTGGTAAAATTGGATGAAATGGATTGTATTGTATAAATATTAATATACTCACTATCGACAAATATATGAGTGCCTGTTTTTTCTAACTTATAGATTGTTAGACAGCTAAATATATATATATATATATATATATATATATATATTTGTTTTGCAAGATTTTTTATGTGAAATCGTGTGTTGAAACAGATGTTGTTGTATTTGGGGATGGTCATATTGCCAGTTTAGCCAATAAAAACACACGCACTGTATATTTGGTGT
>NC_068985.1:43512545-43518043 GCF_001194135.2 Octopus bimaculoides
TGGTTCCACACACAAGAGTTTTGGGGAAAAACCCAACCCTGAAAGTCATCAAATGGGCTGGTAGGAAGAGTATGGTAAGATCCATTGCTATACACTTCCTACCAGCCATTCTATCAAGTGAAAGGATTGATTTTTTTCCCCAAACTGTGCAAGACTGATTGGTAAAATTGGATGAAATGGATTGTATTGTATAAATATTAATATACTCACTATCGACAAATATATGAGTGCCTGTTTTTTCTAACTTATAGATTGTTAGACAGCTAAATATATATATATATATATATATATATATATACTGAGTGGTTGACTAGCAGTATGTGGGGCGGGAGAAGACCTACTTGTTTGTCCATCAAAACTGATGCTAAAATTTATGTATATCTGTATATATTAGGCACTTATCACTATGCATAGGTATGTGTGTGCACATGCATATCTGTCTGCTGTCAACTCTACATCGTTGACCTTCTTGATAGCCTCTTTCTGTTGTCAGTCACCCTTCCTTACATCACACATCTCAATCACTCATCTGTCTATCAACCATATTTCTGTTACCTTTGAGTTTTCCGCCCTTGCCTTTATCCCTCTTTCTGCATGCACACATATCCTTACAGCTCATCTCCCAACAACTCTCTCCTCTTCTCAGATTCAATGTACTATGTTGTCAGTGCTGCTCAGGATGATAGTGGATCTCCTGTTTGTCACACGTTGTACTCTTTCACTTTGGCCTTTAACTATTTGTCTCCTGTTTACATAACATTCTTACACCTATGCTTTTATTGCTCATCTACTGTTTGCATACATTGCATTCTTTCGTACATACATATTTCTCCTCTCTCAAAAATTCCCTCTTCTTCTTATATTCTCACTGTACTATACCATAGTGTAATTGAGGATAGTAGTGTGTCTCTTCTGTTAGCTGTACATTGCCCCCAATATAACTAAGAATGCCACTGCACATATTCTGACCCTGTTGCCAACATTCTACCTCAACAGGAAAAGCAGAGGAGAACAAGTGATGATGAAGAGTCAGGATGGGCTATTGGTCAATTCAGGGCTACAAAAGGTTACTAGAGTCCTAGGCTGACCAATGTCTTGTGAAGGAATTTGGTGGACAGAAACAGTATTAAAGCCCATCATATATACATATGGATAAATAAATAAATCTATAGCATGCATGCATATATACAATAAATAAATAAATAAATAAATAAATAAATATATATATATATATATATATAGTTCACTTAGGTATAGTGATACTTATTACCCTGGTATTAGGACTCAATATACATGTTTCAGAATGAAGCATCAGATGAGTACAGAGTGGTAATAAGTAATTGGGATGACAAACGAAATAAACAATTATGTTATGAAGTTGATTAGCTTACAGTTGTTTCTGTTATAAGATGCTAATGAAGTTCATAGCATAATTGTTTATTCCCAATTTCTTTTATACATGTGTGTATGTGTGTCCCATGTTGCTTGACAATCACTGTTGTCTCCTTGACTTAGCAGCTCAGCAAAAAGAATAATAGAATAAGTGGCAGACTTAAAATAAGTACTGAGGTTCTTTCATTTGACTAAACCCTTTGAAGTGGTGCTCCAGTATGACTGGAATTCAATGAGTGAAACAAATAAAATACAAAAAGAATGTCTTAAAAAAAAAAACATTATGGTCTTGGCTGGAATACCTCTGATCATAGGCCTGCTCAATTAGAACAGACTTGGGCTAAATGACTCCAGTGACCAGGTGAAGTAGTGAAAAGTGATGGTGGTGGTGGTGGTAATGGTGGAAGATTGTAACTACAACAAAACATTTAATTTACCTCAACAGTTTTATAACCAAGAATTTCCAGTTGTCTTTGTTTCATCTGATGTGAGCCAAGTAGATTGCGGCTGTTTACAGAAAAGTATTTCTCCAACTGGATACAAATTGCAACCCTGAAAGTAGAGGGAATGTTAAAACATTCATAAATTGTCTTTTTTTACCTTTTATTTGTTTTAGTTATTGGGCTGTGACCATGCTGAGGTACTACCCCGATGGTTTAATTAGAACAAACTGACTCCAGTACTTAATTTTTTAAAAGTTTGGTACTTACTCTATTGGTTATTTTTGCCAAACTGCTACATTACAAGGATGTAAACAAACTAACACAGGTTGTCAAGCAGTAGGAGGTTGTGTGACAAACACAAAGACACACGACAGGTTTCCACATGGTTTTCATCCACTGAATTTACTCACAAGACATTGGTTGGCCCTCGCCTATAGTAGAAAATACCTGTCCAAAGTGCTGTATAGTGGGACTGAATTGCAAACCATGTGTTTGCAAAGCAAGCTTCTTAAGTTGAAGAGTCTGTATTAAATATTGTTGTAGTTGTTGACATTTGAATTTCTTTCTGTTGTGTCATATCAAGTTTTTACTGTTGGATGGTTTTGCAAATGTGACAGGAAAACAATCAGCCGAGAGATCAGAGTGGGAGCTGTTGTCAACCAGACAAACTGAGTTAAGTAGAGTGATACCCCTCACCCAAGACAACATCAATTAATTTTGAACCTTTTATTATGTGAACAATAGTCTAGAGCCTTTATTGCAGCAATTTTATTTCTCTGTAATAAAATCAATGATATATCACTGATACAAGATATTTGAGTAGAACAGGAGTGGCTGTGTGGTAAGTAGCTTGCTTACCAACCACATGGTTCTGGGTTCAGTCCCACTGCGTGGCATCTTGGGAAAGTGTCTTCTACTATAGTCTCGGGCCGACCAAAGCCTTGTGAGTGGATTTGGTAGACGGAAACTGAAAGAAGCCCATCATATATATGTATGTGTGTGTCTGTGTTTGTCCCCCCAACATCAATTGACAACCGATGCTGGTATGTTTACATCCCTGTAACTTAATGGTTCGGCGAAAGAGACCGATAGAATAAGTACTAGGCTTACAAAGAAGAAGTCCCAGGGTTGATTTGCTCGACTAAAGGCTGTGCTCCAGCATGGCTGCAGTCAAATGACTGAAACAAGTAAAAGAGTAAGTATTGATGGAGCTAGTATTTTATGATAGGATATCAAATAAATTAATATTTTCCCCTTTAATCAGAGAAGGAAGGACAGCACCCAGGAGCATTTTCAGAATTTCCAAGACTGCTCAGTGAAAAGAAGAAAGTTATCCTTAGATTGGCGACTATGAATATTTGTAATAGAAAGCACTTTCTATTACCAAGAATATGGTGGTAATGAAATATTGGCAAATAGGCTGAAGCAAAGTGAATAATTTATCTTGTTTAAATGTCTCACTAGATTTCAACATTATCACTATCTGTCAGCAGGAGATTATGGAATATACTGAAATCATTAGCATCATCAAGCAGTGTCCATTTTCCATGCTGCATGGGTTAGATTGTTTGACAGGAGTTGGTAAGCTGGAGAGCTGCACTGAGCTCCAGTTGTCTGTTTTGGTTTGGTTTCTATGGCTGGATGCCCTTCCTAATGCCAACCACTTTACAGAATGTACTAGATGTTTTTTACATGTCACTGGCATGGGTGCCCTGTTATGTGTCGCTGTCATGGGTGCCTTTTACCTGTCACTGGCATGTAATGTACTAAAGGTATTTCACTGGGAGTATTGTGAATGTCACTTTAGCTAGAATTATTTAAGTAAAGACATCTCACCTTTGTCCACTGAATGGAAACAAACCTTACACCATAAAAATACAAATATTGAAGATTTTACATTAATAGCACACATAGAGAGGGAGGAGTTTATAAGAGAAATCTTGTCACATTTCAGTTACTTGTGGCATAGTGTTGAAATCAAAGTTGCTAGCTTGTTGCAAGCCAACCGATCTGGGGTGCTTATTTTGCAAAGCCCTGGCTGGGCTTTGAATTACTGGTGCAGCACAGGAAATAATGGTAGCTACATTCTTTCACTGAAGACTTAGAGAAAACCACATGGTGGCTTTGGATAAAGAGGGTAGGTCTATGACTGCTGCTGATTTGTATGCTGGGATAGTCAACTGGGTCAGGGTGGGAGTGGGTCTAATGCTGAAAAAACCGAAACCCTATGATCCCAGTAATATTACTCATGGCAGCATCCTAGAAAAGCCAAGAGATGTATCAGTTTATTTACTGAAATTTAACCCCCCCCCCCCAAAAAAAAAACATTGTTGTGGTAGAAATAGTCTACCAAGACTCCTTATATAACTCCATCTATTTATCTCTTGGGTTAAAATTCCAACTTTGTTTTCTTACAGAACTCAAATCTCATGTTCCATTAGATAAGGATCTTTTATTAATATAATTTAATAAAGACCCATGCCAGCATGGAACATGGGACATTAAATTAGGATGATGATGCTGATATATAAAATATGCTATTTTCTCTCTCCAAAATAATCATTGTTTTTATTAAAATTAGGGTGGTGGTAAGGGTTGGTTGTAAAATGTAGGTAAAGGGTCAGTAAAATAAAGTTAAGTTTTCTGCAATAAAGGTCCGACGTCTAAATTAGTGAGAACCCCCTGATGAAGACGCTGTTATTTGTTCCAGTAAGGACTTAGAAGGGAGATAATATGTTATTCAAGGGACATAAATATTTGTAAATGTGAAAGTTATTTTTCACATTGACTTCTATGCTGCGTACGTATTATGTAACATAGAGGTCAATGTTACATAGAGGTCCATATTACGGCAAAATTTCAGGAACGCAACGCTTCCGTAATGCAGTGGATGCTTGTATATATTGATAGTGTCTTTATAAATAACTTACAGAGGTGACGTCAGATTCTGAGAATGAGGCACTCACCTACACGCCTCAACCTCCATCCCCCACATGTGCTGTCTTTCCCTCTCTCTCTTTCTCTCTTTCCACTTTTTCTCATACTACTACAATCGTGTTCACTTGGGCATTCCTCGCTCGTCCACCCCCGCTCTCCAGAATGTGTTCTCTGAAATTACCTCTCCACCCATGTTTTTGCTGCAACTGTCAATTTGCAGTCAATAATATTCAAGACGAACATTAATGGCATCGATCTCACTGGTCTAGTAGAGTCTATGAGGGTCATGGGCAGAGCCCCTTCCAAAAACACAAAAGAAAGAATATTTTGTGATCTTGAAGTTATATTACAGGGAGGTAGTCTGGCAGTATTATTAGAGCATCAAACAAAATGCCTTGTAGTATTTTGTCAAATATGAGTCTAAATCAAGCTGAGATCAACTCTGCCTTTCATCCATCAGGGTGTTGATAAAAATTAAGCACCAGTCAAATACTGGGTTCCAATAAAGTACTAGTCAAGCACAGGGGGTCGACAAAACAAGGTACCAGAACTGGGAGGGACCAATAGAGTAAGGTACCAGTCATATATAAAAGTCAATAAAAATAAAGTAGTAGTCAAGTATTGGGTGGATTCTTCTCCCCTTTCATGGAATCAGCTATATATTGCAGTGTGAGGTTGGCGAGCTGGCAGAATCGTTAGCATGCTGGGCGAAATGCTTAGCGGTAT
>NC_068985.1:43518380-43530961 GCF_001194135.2 Octopus bimaculoides
ATATATATATATATTGCAGTGTGAGAAGGGTCATAGGGAACCATACACAGTGTGTCTTTCTCCAAAAATAAAAGAGCAATATGTAATAGCATGGAACGGAAATAAAGAAGACATGTACTGAGTTTAGATTTAATCAACTGTACCTTGTTAACTGGTCTTGTACCAATGTTAGATTTCAATATTATGAACGCAGAAATGATTGCATGGTTAAAGTGTTCACTTTATCACCATGTATTTTCAATATGATCCCCTTGTCTTCTACCATGGTGCAATGCAATGGGACTGAACCCAAAACCATGTGGTTGGGAAGCAAGCTTTTCAACCAAGCAGCTACACTGTGATATAAACAACAGCAACAGTTCTCAGTGCCCCAGAGGGGAAAAAAAAACTTTTTGGTATCTCCCCACTGGTTAACAGGTATGGTAAGCCAGAGGAAATTTTTTACCCCTTCACACTCTAGCTTGGGAGCAACTGTCTTCCCTTACTACCCTCTCCTTGCTACACACCTGATTGCAACTACCCTGATATCTCTACAACCAGTACAATAATCAAAATCGGTTGGAGTTTATTGGTATGAGGAATGGAAAGAGAAAGAAAAATGGAATTAATTCTTCATAGATCTGGTTCTATGAAGAATCAATTTCTCTGAAAACATTTTATGTGGTTATTTTCATTTAACAGCCCTGTTTCCAGGAAGAATTTCTCTTTGAAGGAACTATAGTATTATTTTTCATTGAAGGAACTACTATTATTTCTCACTGAAGGAACTATTGTTATTTCTCACCGAAGGAACTATTCTTATTTCTTACAGAACAAAATCTATTTCTCATTTAAGGAACTGGTGTTATTTTCTACTGAAGGAGCTACTGTAAAATTAACCCATCATTTAGTATCTTATGCTACTGACTTCAAATCTCCTCTTGTGGTTGTAGCTGGAAAGGGATGTATTCAAGCAGTTTCACTGTACTGCCCTAAATACAATACATAATGAGAATCTTCAGGGGCACATCATTAACTCAATGGTTTCCCATCCATCATTAAAGTATACTGTAGGAAGACAACTTTTGAAACTTACTTCTGGTACCCTTCTTCTTGGATATGTAGTTCATTGGCAAGAGAGATACTGACTGGTTTCTTATCAGCATCTAGAAGACATTCAAAATCTAAAAGAAAAAAAAGAAAAAAGATCTCTCATTCTACTAACCAGAAAATCAATAAGTCAGATGGCTATCTGTAGATGAGGCAATGGAGGCAAAATATAAGAGATCTTAGCAACTGAACACAACTGACGATATTAATAATTCTTTTCTAAACCAAGCATTAATTTTTTACTTGATTTCCAAAGTTATATACTTTAGTCGAAAGTATTAAAAAAAATATTTCTTTCTAATTTTGGTACAAGGCCAATAATTTTGAGAGAAAGGAGGAAGTTGATTGAATCAACCCCAGTATCTAACTGGTACTGGAGTTGTGTACTCAAGAAGACCTGCCCACAACAGAATTGAGATTCTAAAACCAAGGTGCAATGTAAAAAGCCCCTAGTACTTTCGTGGCGATAGGGAATGCATTCAGCTGTAGAAACCAAGCCTAAACGGACTATAGAACCTGGTGTAGCCCTTGGCCTTGCCTGCTCCTTCAAGCCACCCAATCCATGCCAGCATGGAAAAAGGATGTTAAAGGATGATCTCAAAAGGATGAAAGGCAACACTGACCGCAGAGGGATTTAATATATTAAAAAATATAAGAGAAATTATATTATTGGCATTACTGAATAATCCTTTCACTGGTTCCAGTCAGGTGGTGAGACCATATAATGTTGAATAAATTTTCACTTTATAAATTTGTCAGTAAACAGGATTTCCTTCTGTTTCAGATGTATTCTCTACATGATGCATTAACCTTAAACATATGAATAAAAATGGAGCTCTGTGTGGTCATTTAATCTATTAGAAATAGTAGTAAAAACTCTCTTAAAAATAGAAGCACAACTTTCACAATGTAGCCTATAAAAAATAAAATGTGAGAATCATGGGTGGAAAGCCTCTAATCATAGCTCTGCTTAACTAGAGGTGACTTATGGATGAACAATGTCCACTTTAACCCTTTCATGAATATATTTCTAACATAATACTCTGCGTATTTGTTAATTCATTTTGTGAGGATCGGGGGTGGAAAGCCTCTGATCAAAGTTCTGCTTAACTAGAGGTGACTTATGGATGAACAACATCCACCTTAACCCTTTCGTGAATATATTTCTAATAGAATACTCTGCCTATCTGTTAATTTTGTTGCCTATCTGCATGGATTTTTATCTTTTATTTGTTTCAGTCACTGGACTGGATCCTTGCTGATGCACCACTTTCAAGGGTTTTAGTTGAACAAACTGACTCTAGTATTTATTTTAAAAATCTGGTACTTATTCTAGCAGTTTCTCTTGCCAAATTGCTGCAATATAGGGACATAACACACCAACATTGGTTATCAAAAAGTGGTGGTGGGACAAACACAAAGCCACACACACACACACAATGGGTTTCTTTCAGGTTCCGTTTGTCAAATCTACTCTCAAGGCTTTTTTTCATTTATTGGTATTTAAACATTGACTTAATAAAAAGTTCTTGCATAAAATTATGATGGAAGTTTTTCATTTAACCCTTTAGCATTTAAACTGGCCATATCTGGTCAAAATATTCTACTGATTTTATGTAAAAACTGGCCATATCCAGTTTTTCAACCTACCCTACAATGTTAATCTAAAAATAAACAAGCACATAATCAAAATCTCAAGGCTACAAGATAATGCAATATATATTCAAAACAATGTAACTAAATGACCATTACATTTGGTGGAGTAATCTGAATGCTAAAGGTTAAATACGAACACTTTGAAATAGGTAGTTTTGTATTACAGAACCAAAGTGGTCTTAGGCATGTTTGTCAGAAAAGGGTTAAACATATTCCTATAAAATGGATGAATGATTTACATCATGAAATTTAATAAAGATAATTGAATTAATATTAATGAGGAAACTAAGGCGGTGAGCTGGCAGAAATCGTTAGTATGTCAGGCAAAATGCTTAGCAGAATTTTGCCTGTCTTTCGTTCTGAGTTCAAATTCTGCTGAGGTCGACTTTGCCTTTCATCCTTTTGGGGATGATAAAATAAGTATCAGTTGATTCCCAAGGTCAATGTAACTGACTTAGCCCCACCCCTGAAAAAGTTGGCCCTCTGTGCCAAAATTCGAAACCAATATTAGTGAGAAAATTGGCAAGTTATATCCATGATTTGATTTCAATTTCTAGTTGAAATTATTTCACATCATTTAATGAAAACAATGTTCCAGTAATTACCTTAAATGTAGTGTCTAAAACCAACTGAAGAACTTGTGTTTCTGATATACTTGGCTAAGAATGCATGGATGTCATTAAATTCGTATTTTCTTTTTATCTACAAACGTAAACTTATATCATCATCATCATCATCGTTTAACGTCCGCTTTCCATGCTAGCATGGGTTGGACGATTTGACTGAGGACTGGTGAAACCCAATGGTTACACCAGGCTCCAATCTGATTTGGCTGAGTTTCTACAGCTGGATGCCCTTCCTAACGCCAACCACTTCGTGAGTGTAGTGGGTGCTTTTACGTGTCACCGGCATGAAGGCCAGTCAGGCAGTACTGGCAACGGCCACGCTCAAAATGGTGTATTTTATGTGCCATCTGCACAAAAGCCAGTCCAGGCGCACCCATATGTAATTATAATTAATGTTGCAACAACAAGAACTGTGTAGGCTTTTGTCAAAATTGACTGACAGTGAGAAATGTGAGAGATTTAACCCTTTTGATATCAACCTATATAAGACTGACCCTTTATTCTAGTGATATAAACTAAAACTTTCCATCAAAGTTAGTTAATTTTTGTTTTAAACACCAGCTGAGTAATGACAAAGACATTTTACTAAATTCTTCCATAATTTTAAGAATTAACTAAAGTAAAGCCAATGTATTTTAACAGAAATATGGTAAGAAAAGGGTAACTGAAGATTGTGAAATAAATATACTTTGGCTGAGGACAGTCTATCTTAAAGGGAAATTATCAAACATAGAAAAACAAGAATACCATCTTGATCATCATTCACCCAACATCCTTGTAGCCCTACATTCAAAATGACAGCAATAAAATGTAACTACTTACCAAGTACAAAGAAATAAGGAGTAAATGCTGAAGCTCTGTAAAACTTTGAACTGCCAAGAGCCTCTTTCAAAGCTGATTCTATTTCATGGTGAATCCAGGATTCATTATATTTATCTGTAAAGATTTACAATATTTATGAAGCATGTTAATTACTGTCATCATTATTGTCATAGTTGTTTTAATGCTCACTTTTTCATGCTTGCATTGAGTGAATTTCTATGGCCAGATGCCTTTCCTGTCACCAACCTTCACCTGTTTCCAAGCAAAGTAATATTTCCCTGTGGCCAGACTTATTTTCACAGAAGACTGAAAATGCAGGACACTGCTTGTATGACAGTGACACTCATTTACAACTATTATGCGATGACAAAACAAGGAAACAATTATACATGCACACAGACACACATGCATAGGAAACAAGAGTTGAATAAGATAGAATATCTTTTATATTGGTGAGAAGAATTATATTTAAGCTTTTATAAATACCAAATTAAAGTTTCAAAGCAAAAAAAAAAAAAAAAAAAAAAGAATACCTCTACTCATAGTCTTTTGACAAAATTCTTCATGGAACCAAGGGATATCAAGATGTGGGCATTCTAAGACAACACAACGGTTTAGTAGCATGAGACTCATCTTGATATTCTGTTGACTTTGAGGATGTGCTACAATAAAATAAGAACATTAGCTTATAAGCAGTGTATTGAGTGTTACATTGGTAAATATTGATTGAAGTATTTATTATCTTCAAAGTGAGGTTAATGGGTTGATCAATGTCATCAAGTTGATGCTAAATTAATAAAGACTTTATAACAAACATTTAATTAAAATAGATGAGACAATGAGGGAGCCCTTACATGGTTGTTTGACTTGGTAGAAAAGCAGTCAATTAGCCCTTGAATTATATTCTACTTTTTAAGGAAATGAAGGACACTGGAGGATGTAGTCCTAGATACACTATGCCTGAATAAAAGTGTTATATCCTTATGGATAAAGAAATACACTGCAACAGTGCAATGACAATATAATTGAAGCAAATGGCAGTAACCACACAGAATGTAACAACAGTCTTTTAAGAACCAACAATCCAACACGCTAACTCAAACTGTAAACTTTGAACTCCAACTTTGAACTAGCATGATGATTTTATTCAAACCACAAGGGTTAAACAAAGAGGGGACAATACATGGGACAAATAGGGTCAGGGACTTATTGAATGATATTACATATATGAATAAATACATAATAATTTTGGATGAAAGTGAAAAGAAAATGAATGGACGCGGAATCAGTTTGACCCCACCAACCACATTCCTGCATTGAACTGTTTACTTCATCCCTTTTTTTTACTCTGCTTAATTAGGCATTTACATACCCAACATTCGGGCTACTTTCTTCCATCTTCTTTTGTACTTTTTTGACATCAGGCATTTCTTCTCCAGACATGCTTTCCCTCTTAGGTGATACAAAAAGAGGTTAACCAAAGCATGCCTGGAGATGAAGGTGTCTGATGCAATACCTCTTCCATGTATCTTCCATATCACCTCTTTCGCTATAGCGATTATGGCTAGAAAGCAGAATTTCTCTTCTCCTTTTAGAGGAGATGGTGGAACGATTTTAATAATTGATTCGGCTGACAGCTGTATTTTCCCCAGCTGTGACAGTACCCGTTCGGTAGAAAACCACAGATCTGAGAGACTTGGACACTATACGATTGCATGCAGAACAGTTTCGTTGCTCTGCCCGCAATGTGGGCATGTAGGCAACACTGTGATGCCATGCCTCGTGTGTTTATCCTGAACTGGCAAGGCACTTCAGAAGCACAGCTGGGCCAAGGAGTAAAATCTTTCAATGCAGGTTGGCAAGCTGACTTTCATTGAAACCTAGAGTCTCCTCTAGGCTGTCATCACACTTGCCCTCTATAGTATGCCAAGGTGGTACCCCTGCCACTGGCATTGCTCATTTGGGAGAGAAGCATGAATGCCTGTCGACACTCTTCTTGCCAAGCTCCCAGCCTTGGTCTATGCCTGATCCAGCATTCCAGTTCACCAAAAGAGGTGAACTTGGGAAATATCTCGTCAATGAACAGATACCACACCTGCTCACTGTCCAGATGGTGCCAGAGATGCCTCAACCTTAGCGCAGCTTTAGCCACAGCAGCCCTAACCCACTCTTCAGCAGCTGTTGGCAGCAGATAGAGTGCCTTACAAGAAGCTGCCTGCCCTCCCACAAGTGGTGTCATTAAACCAGACAACAGGTTAAATCTACCATACAAGTAGACTCTGCTAATGGTACCCAAGGGCCAGGTAATCACAAGTTCAATTTCAGAGGAACTGACTTTGTTCTTCATCTTTCAAGGCTCAGTAAATTAAATCACAGTGAGATATTGGAGTGAATTCTGTGTAGAAGTCTGTCTTGCCTACATACCCTCTCCTCAGATATACATATCTGTGTGTGTGTGTGTGTGTGCGTGTTTATATTGTAGAGAGATAAATATAATGACAAGACATTGCCAACACTATCAGTGATTTGAACAAAAATACCTTGTAACATATATTCCACTCAAGTTCTTACAGACATTTCCTTGTCAAAGTCATCATCAGAATTACTGTAAACTACAATGAATTTACAGTGACTGGGCCATAGGAGACTGGAATCAATGATGATATTGTTCACATCATCCTCATCATCAACATTTTATGTCTGTTTTCCATGCTCGTTGGATGGCTTGACAAAAACTGGCAACACCAGGGGCTGCACCAGGTTCCATAGTCTGTTTTGGTTTAGTTTCTACAGCTGGATGCCCTTTCTAACACCAACCACTTTACAAAGCACCCAGTGCTTTGTATGTGGCACCATCACCAGTGCTTTTTATGTGGCACCAGCATCAGTGAATTTTATGTGGCACAGCACCAGTGCTTTTTTAAGTAGCACCAGTACACACATCAAAGCTTTTTACGTGTCACCATAAAATGATAAAAATTATATAAAAATATAGTGAACAACTCAAATATTAGGTAATAAACTTGTTTTCATGGAACTTACACTAAGAAAGCGAAAAATGAATCTCAATTTTCAGAAAAATATGAAAATGAAGTAAAAAAGAGAAAACTAAAGTTCAACTTACAACCAATATATTCATCAATTTTTTCAATGAATTCATATGAGAATAACTTTGAGAGCCACCCGTCGATAAAAATCTGTAATTTGCACAGATCATTGGTAAACTTCAGTTGTCTAGGTAAATCTGCTTTCATGATGTGCCTCTCTAGTTGTCTTTCACATAAACTTTCAAATTCATCAAATAGTTTAGGATGGAATCCCAGGTAAGAAATAACATGGACAAAATTACTGAAATCAGAGAAGTTAACTGTGTCTTCATGGTTCAGTAAATATTCAGTCATTTTGTTTAGGACATCAGGCTGGATGTACTTCACCTGCCAATACACAATAAAACATATATATATAGATACATATACACATAAGCATACACACATACACCATAAGTATCCATTACACTTTGGAGTGGTTGGCATTAGGAAGGGTATCCAGCCGAAGAAACCATACCAAATCAGACTGGAGTCTGGTGCAACCCCTCAGCTTACCAGCCCTGGTTAAACTGTCCAACCCATACCAGCATGGACAATGTACACTAAATGATGATGATGATAATGATATATAATAACAATAATCCTTGGATAGAATTTACTAACATTTAATGCATTGCTATGCTCGTTTCCACAAATCACACGTCTCTTAAGATACACACAAATCCATGTATGTATGCATATGTATGTATGTATATCATGTGATCACATGACCGACCAGGCTATCAGATGTTGTTATACATCACTGGTAACAATGAACTTTTGCATTGTTTTAGCCTTCAAATGGTGCCACCCAGCTGGCTTGGTGAGCAGGCCAACAATCCCCACTGATCAAAGGGGGACTGGAGCAATGAAGTGCTTTGCTCAAGAACACACGCCGCCCAGTCAGGTAATTGAACCTACAATCTAGCAATCACGATGCAACAGCCTAACCACTAGGCCATGTGCCTTCACACACAAACATATATCTGGGGGGTGGGGGTGGGGGGGTGTATGTAGGCAAGCCAGGTACAGACATGGCTGTGTGGTTAAAAAGTTTACTTCATAATCATGTAGTTTTGGGTTCAGTCCTACGGCATGATACTTTGTGCCAGTATCTTCTATTACAGCCCTGGGCCAACCAAATTCTTGAGTGAATTTAGTAGACGGAAACTGAATAGAAGCTTGTCATTTCCATGTGTAGGTGTGTCTTCATCTTGACACTGATGTTAATTGTAAATAAACATCACTGTCATACATGTGATGCTGTTTGTTTGTAATTTTTTATAGATTGAAACAAGTAAAGGTTGGTGGCAGGAAGAGCATCTGGTCATTGAAAATCTGCCTCAATGAATTACATCTGACTCATGTGAGCATGTAGAAGTAGATGTTAAAATGATAATGATTAGAGCACCAAAATTAAATATTGCCATAGTCAACTTAGTTTTTGATCTGTCCAGCTTCATATAGGTAACAGTAATAATATATCAGTGTGAAATTAATTGACTATTCACATTTTCCTACAAAAATTACCCTCCACCCTTTCATCCCTATATAAAGGAGCACTCCATTGGTTATGACGACGAGGGTCCCAGCTGATATGATCAACGGAACAGCTTGCTTGTGAAATTAACGTGCAAGTGGCTGAGTATTCCACTGACATGTGTACCCTTAATGTAGTTCTCAGGGAGATTCAGCGTGACACAGAGTGTGACAAGGCTGGCCCTTTGAAACGCAGGTACTACTCATTTTTGCCAGCTGAGTGGACTGGAGCAATGTGAAATAAAGTGTCTTGCTCAAGAACACAATGCATCATCCCTATATGAGAGAAATCATCACCATTAGTTAATGTCTGTTTGCCATGCTGGAATGGGTTGGATGGTTTGATTGGAGCTGGCAAGGCAGAGGGTTGCACCAAACTCCAGTTGTCTATTTTGGCATGGTTTCTACAGCTGAATGCCCTTCCTAATGCTAACCCCTTTAGTGAGTGTAGTTACTTGCCACATTTACTCCCATACACTCCATAAAATACGACGACGAGGGGTTCCAGTTGATCCGATCAACGGAACAGCATGCTCGTGAAATTTACGTGCAAGTGGCTGAGCACTCCACAGACACGTGTGCCCCTTAACGTAGTTCTTGGGGAGATTCAGCGTGACACAGAGTGTGACAAGGCTGGCCCTTTGAATTACAGGCATAACAGAAACAGGAAAAAAGAGTAAGAGAAAATTGTGGTGAAAGAGTACAGCAGGGTTCTCCACCATCCATCCCCTGCCGGAGCCTCGTGGAACTTCAGGTGTTTTCGTTCAATAAACACTCACAACACCCGGTCTGGGAACCGGAACTGCGACCCTACAACTGTGAGTCCGCTGTCCTAACCACTGGGCCATTGCACCTCCACACTCCCATACAATATCATCTCCAATATGATATGACCTCCAATATTTATACCTAAATATCTGATATATGTTTTCTATTTTTTTACACTTGAGTATGCTGTTGACCTTCCCCCTCCCTGCACTAATTTTGACCTTGATGTTTGATATTAAATTTGTCTGACACCTCCCCACCACCATATCCTCCTCTTTTCATGTTGGGTTAGCCATGTATCAGGTTGAGTAAAAATTAAGCAATGTTTTGAACCATGAAGAATTTGTACCGGATTTTTGCAGAGTTTTGAATTTTTTAAAAACGTTTTTTTGCAATTGTTTGATAATACAGACATAGACTTGCTGAAATGCATCAATAAATTAACATTGATATTTTTTGTCACTGTTGTTACAATCACCTGAAATGGAACTGTCAAAGCATGATATTCGAGCAATTTTGCTATTCAACTTCAAAAAAGGACGTAAAGCAGCTGAAATTGCTTGTGATATCAACGAAACGTTTGGTGAGGAAATGACCAGTGAGTGGTCAGCTCCAAAATAGTTTAAACGATTTCTCAGTGGAGCCCTGAGCCTTGAGGATTGTGAGCATAGTGGACATCCATCTGTCATCGATGATGGTCAATTAAAGACTGTCATTGAGAAAGATCCACGTAAAACCACTCAAAAACTGGCAAAAGAACTTCAAGTTAGTCAGAAAACTGCCCGCAACTATTTGCATGTGATTGGAAAATAAAAAAAACTCGACAAATGGGTACCACACAATTTGAATGAAAATCAGAGAATGTGCAGATATGAAATTTGCTTGTTGCTTCTTCTCTGTAAACAGACTAATCCATTTCTTGACTGTATTGTAACTTGTGATGAGAAGTGGATTCTGAACAATAATAAAAAACGTTCTTTGCAGTGGTTGGACCAAAATGAAGAACTGAAAACCTTCCCTAAACCCGAGCTCTTCAAAAAGGTTATGGTGACTGCTTGGTGGTGTACTACTGGACTCATCCACTATAACTTCTTAAAATCCAGAAAAACCATTACTGCAGAAACATATTGCCATGAAATTGCCAAAATGAACGAAAAACTCCTACTTCTCCTTCCCAGACTGGTCAACAGAAGAGAGCCAATCATTCTTCATGACAATGCTCAACCAAACATTTCACTAACGACGCTCCAGAGGTTGAGGGAATTTGGCTAGGAAGTTCTCCCCACCCAGCTTATTCCCCAGACCTTTCTCCTACCAACTACCACTTTGGTTTCTTGATGGTTTCCTATGAGAGAAGGAGTTAAAAAATCAAACCGATGCTGAAAGTGTTTTCAAAGTGTTCATCAGCTCCAGAACTCCAGATTTTTATGTTATCAGAATAAACAAACTTGTAACTCGTTGGCAAAAATGTGTTGATTGTAATGGTACTTACTTTGATAAATAAAATTTCTGCATTGTTGAAATATATTGTGATGAATTTCATGTCTCCTCTACAGAAAGATACCTGTTTCTCTCATTCTATCATACTTTAAACTACTCAACAACTGACATAAGCTATCTCTTTCAATTCTACACATGCCTACCACAATCAAGGGGTTTTGTCTCACAAGCTACTTGGCTACTTCACTGGTGCCAGTGACCACCATTCTCTTTAAACGTTAAACCAGAGTAGGTAAGACCTTCCTTAGTTTAGTTGATAAACACTTCCCCCATACCAATAGATTGAACAAAATATTTAATAGACATACCCTGAGGTTATCCTTTAGCTGTGCACCTAGTATAAAAAAGATTTTATGAGGTAGGTCCAGACCCGAGGCTGAGGCAGGATGCTCATGCAGGGATAACACAACTTGTCCACTAAATGGCCACTGCAATATGGAAACAGTTGTTTACAAGGCAGAAGTAACAGCATCAGGACCCAATGAACAACTTTGCTTGCGGAAGTATGTGGGGGCAATGGAAGGCCCCTTCAGAACTTGCTTTAATAACCACAAGTCCTCATTCAACATCCTAGAGAGATGTAATGCCACAACCCTAGCCATGCTTGGACTTCGAAAGAAAGCGCCACGGAGTGCAGTATAAAGTGGAAGATCCTAGAAAGATGCAAACCATACTTCAATAGCTGCAAGAAGTGCAGATTATGCCTGGCTGAGAAGAGAGCAATTTTAAAAGGTACCCAACACCCGGATGGTTACCTGAATAGCAGGAGTGAGGTGTTTAATCCTTGCCCACATGAAAGGAAGTACATTCTATACCTGTGCATTCTGCCATGACTGCAACCACAGGTCCCCTTGACCTTCCACCAATGCCCTTGAGCCTGGCAAAAAGAGTTTGACCAAAGCACACACCAAGGCACCCATGTACACACCTATAAAGCAGATACCTTACAAAATAAACTATCTCCCACACCCCAATACATACCCCTTCACACAAATTGTACTTCCACATATACACAGACCCCCAAATGCTAACATAAACCTCTCCCCCATGACTTTATCCTTTACAGGAAGAAAACAGACCAACAAACACAGCTATATATACCTACACCCCCAGAAGAAATTATACATATGACACCGCTACACATACCACACACCCCATCCCCACATTAATAATACACACTTTCCCCACTTCAAGATAACTCTGGCTGACTTCATAGTATACTCAACCAAGGGACATAACTCCTAAACTAATCCTCTGGCCCTTTTTCACAGCAGCCGCTAACCGGTTGTGCTAATGTACCTCTGACAACAGAGAGCAGTCGCCATATTTCCTCCAATATCAGCTAACTCTGATGAGTGTAAAGTTATATAATCAGTTTGTTACCTAACACTTCATTGTATTCTTTATGGGAAACTGATTGGTAAGATCAGCTGCGATTGATATTTAATACTATACATTTTGAATATATATATATATATATATATATATATATATA
>NC_068985.1:43531042-43536179 GCF_001194135.2 Octopus bimaculoides
ATATATGTGCGTGTGTGTGTGTGTGTGTGTGTGTGTGCGTGTGTATCAGGTCACTTGTAAGGACTTTCATGAGTGCTACAGGTAACATGGAATCCAGTATAACGTGTTGCATGGTCAGGTTGTCGGCGACTAAACCAACATTACTGTTCAGCTTCCCTGGTGGGGAGAGTTACTAGAAACCCAGTAGACTAAAAACAAGACCTGTCAAAAGGATGGATGAACCTAGTGTTGGTTCAACTACTATCTAGCAATATCACAGGTCTTCAGAAACTCTGGCTTGGTGTCTAGCGTGCTGGAAGATCTCTGGGAATGAGGCACCCCTTAGCTTTTGCAAAAGCATATCTCTAGGAGAAGGTCACTCTGATATAAAACTGGATAAACAAGGAATGGCATTGAACATTTTGAGCATCTTTTGCTTGTGATTGAGATCATGGTGCTCCTACATTCCTGTGCTTTCACCCCATATTAGCACTGAATATCTTACCCTGGCTCATCTTTGGATCGTGTCAGTAGAGTGGAGAAGGTCTGTGAGGTGCTGTGCAAACCATATTGGACCTAAAATTTTTCACTGGCAAGGCGACTATCTGATGCCTTGTTGCTCTAGTTGTTTTCCCCCAAACCATTTAATGCAAAGAAAGCAAGAATAAGCACCGCTACATCTTCCCAACTACAAAGAACAAACAGAGGTGACTAAAATGCACACAACAAATAGACGGGACTAAAATCCTGCACGGAGCTTTGGGTTGGAATATGTCTTGTTTGCAAGACATTCCAGCCCAAAGCTCCAAATATACACTTTTCCCAGCAACACTCTTAAATGGAAGGGAACTTATACATGGTTGCTCATTATATTACAAATAGCAGTGAAAAATGTCCCTCAAATTGTACTGTACAGTCTTAAAAAAATGGAATGGAAAAGACAATATACTCTCTGGTTTACAAACAGATGGTATAGTCATGATTGGAGTACTTTTGATCTGCTCAAACCTAGGGTTAAACAACAACATCAATAGCACCTCAATTCCATTTTATTCCATTTTCAGTATATTACCTAGAACCATAAATGAAGAAAGTAGACATCACACTAACCTGGAATAAGAGGTTATAAACGTAACGGAACTGTTTAGGATTGAAAGAATCCATGAAGTCTGTTATTCTCTTCATTAAATTTTCCAATAACATTGTTTCCTTTATCTCATTCTTCACATATAACACTTGTACCATCTGAATGAGGACATCAATGTTCTGAACCTCATCTAATCGGCCCTCTACATTCTGATATAGAGCTGTCTGTAGTTGCAGCACCTGTTGATACATTTGGCGAACCCAGGGTCGTTTCATCTTGTTGATTCCTGACAGGATTAGTGCTATATCATTTATGCCACTCTGTGGTATAATAGCGAGCAGTTTGTTCATTAATAATTCTGGGATGACAGGTTTACATTGGGGAAGGAGAAAAGAAGAAAGAGTACTTATAGTCCAAACACTGAGTCCTTGTTGGGAATTGAGTAGGTTGAGTATCTCCCGGAAGAGAAAGCTATCTTGATGGTTAATTTGATTCCTGTAAAAGTAAACACAAAAAACATAAAACTCAGAATAGACATTGAGACAGGTGAAAGAAAGACATAGATTTAATATAAAATATTGGGAACAAAGAAAAGTAAAATCCTAAAAGCTTCTCTTGGTCTGTTGGTTATTTATTTTTATACCTTTCATAACTATATTTCTGATAAAACACACAGTTATTGTTCCAGTTAATTATGAAAATGACAGAAAATTTAGTAAAATAACTTTGCCATTATTAATCTGGTGTTTGTAACATAAATTAACATGAAATCTTGATAGGAATTTGAATTTAGATTGCTTTAAAACAAGAAGTTTGTATCATAGAAATGGGGACAGTCTCAGGTGGGTTGGTAACAAAAGACTTAAATCCATTTTTGAGCTGGGTTGCACAGGTTAATAATTCTAGTCTTCTACATTCAATTTTAATATAAGTCGTATTCTCTTTGTGGCACATGTGTTTACATTTTCGTTGCGTTTATTATCTCCATGACATGTACATCCATATCTGTAACATCCTCGACAACTAATACATCTACCTTTTTTGCAAGTACATGATAATTCTGACATAACTGCTGATTGGGTGAAGCAAAATCAAAATCTGGACTACCTGTGTAGTTTTTTTTTTATATACTAATTTTAACCAATCAAATTGCCCCATTTATTATTCAATTTGCGACAATTCAGTATTTTAAAGTTCTACAAAAAGTCAATGCTCAGACTCGCGAAACGACTCTTACAAATAAATACACAATAGTAATAAGTCAGTCTCTAAATATAGACATTTCAACTCAGGTTGTCAGTAAGTCAGTATGAAATAAAACTTACCTGTTCACAAATCTAAATACTTTGAAGAATCTTGTCACATAATTTTTAAGATTATCAATGTGTTGTTTAATCATTTCAAAATAATATATAATTAGATCACTGTTGTTGCATTTTATATCTATTAAGATGTCTGCTATGTTGCTTAGCAACAAGACATCAGCATCACTAAGGTCTTTATACAGTGCAGATTCGACTTTATAACGGTCGTTATGCATTAACATGTAATTGAAAGCATAACATAAGTTGACGAGTTCACTAATTTTAAGGGTCTCTGAATGAAGAATCTTGAGTGCTTGCTTCTGGAACTTCCTGCTGGTTGACTCATCGTAGATGCCCATCACTTTCATCACATGACAAACATCAGCAAAGTTTGCACAGGTTAACATAGGCAACTTTGGTATTAATAAGTCAACAATATGACTGGCATTCTCTTTGTTCCCCTCCCTATAATAAGGTGACGCTAGAAACGAGAGGTGTCTGTACATCCTGAGACAAGCGCCAAGCTGGAGGATATTTAAGTTTTCACCATTGTTGAGGACTACTTGGTGGGTAAGATTCAAAACAGTGTTCAATTTTTCAGATGTAGATATGTGTCGGATATTGGTGACAGTTCGACTGAGGTCATAAACATCGAAATCAGGAGAAGAGATATCAGTCTCTTTCAATATGATGTCAAGACACTTCAAAACCCGACTCCATACTTTGAAGTCCCCACGGGGAAATATTCGAAGGGCTTCACAAATAAGAGCAGTATCATTTAGATTCAAATTTTCTTTTGAATTTTGCAAACGATACAAAAGTTTATGTATGATGGGTGAAGTGCAGTCAGTGCCGAGGAAAAGAAAACTATGGAAATAACCTGGAAAAATAAAAAATAAAAATGTTTTAAAAACGATTAAATAAACAATATTATTAATTTTTTTCCCCTAATTTTGTTACAAGGCCAGCAATTTTGAGGGGATAGGGAAGTTGATTACATTGACCCCAGAACTCAACTGGTACTTATTTTAACCCCAAAAGCATGGCAAACAAGGCTGACCTTGGTAGCATTAGAACTCAGAATGTAAAGAGCTAGAGGAAATGCCATTAAGCACCTTGTCTGGTAAGCTAACAATAACAATATTAAGCAATCCTGTTGTAATCTATATCAACTATAGGTATATTTCCTGTTTAGGTATATTTCATGTTTCATAAGTTGTCAACTAACAAAGTTGTTTTATTTACATTTTATAAGTGGTGAGCACATATTGAAAGGACTCCCATCTTCCTCTTCTACTTTTTGCATCTATTTTTCCATGCTGATATGGGTGAGATGAGTCATTATAGTCCAAGTCAGTACTTCATTGAAGTTACTGTCCTTCAAGAGAGATCAGAGGAATATGTGTCTCTCATATGTTTCCTTTTTGGCTTGGTTTCTATGGCTGGATGTCCTTCCAAACATCAACCATTTTACAAGAGTGCCTGGATGCATTTTATTGTGATACCAACACTACTAAAGATGTCATACCTCAACAAGACTAAAGAGTCCTCTCAACCTTGCACTATCTACATACATCTCTGAAAACCATTTGCTGAGGTGCTGGGCATAGTTTATCATGTCAACAGCAGTATGAGGTTGTCTTCAACCCTGTAAAAGTCATTATTACTTTATGCTGTGTCAGTTCTCCCAAGACAGCATGACGAAGAGGGTAAATAGCAGAGTGATGAGAGAAGGAAATCAGGATGGCTGGTTGATTGAAGGGAACAACAGTATTATTGAAGTGAAGGGTGGGAGAAGAGAAGGTAGAGTTATGGATGTCAATAATGAGTGGCCTGAAGAGAGGGAATAATGACTGGTAGTACAGAAAGGGTAATAACCAACTGTATTGCATCTAGGTTTGTGGTGGAGGGGCTTTTTACAGGAGTAGCATAGCACAGTTAGTAAGAGAAAGTGTTGAGTGTCAGAGATGTGTAATAGGGATGAGTGATATACAGATGACTGACAGAGAAATGAGAGGGTATCAAAGGGCAGGGCAAGCTTATGTGAACTCAACCAGTATATATTGGGCAAGAGATCCATATGTAGATGTATTATACTTCCCAGCCTTCATCACAGGACTCTTAATCATAATCACTATTTTAACATGCAGTTTTCCATACTTGCATTGATTGGACGGAATATATTGAAATATAGTCTCCATGGCTGGATGCCCTTCTTGTTGCCAACCCATACTTGCTTCCAAGCAGGGTAATATTTCCCCATGGCCAGACATGTTTTCACAGAATATTGGAAATGAATGACATTCATTTACAACAATCATGCAATGTCAATACAGGGAGACACAAACATACATACAATCACACTGGCTTCCCAACCATATAGTTCTGGGTTCAGTCTCACTGCCTGGCACTTTGGGCAAGTGTGGTCTACTATAGCCTTGGGCCGACCAAAGCCTTGTGAGTGGATTTGGTAGATGCAAACTGAAAGAAACCCGTATATATATATATATATATATATATATATATCATCATCATCGTTTAATGTCTGCTTTCCATGGTAGCATGGGTTGGACGATTTGACTGAGGACTGGTGAAACCGGATGGCAACACCAGGCTCCAATCTAATTTGGCAGAGTTTCTACAGCTGGATGCCCTTCCTAACGCCAACCACTCAGAGAGTGTAGTGGATGCTTTTATGTGTCACCCGCACGAAGGCCAGTTAGGCGGCACTGGCAACGGCCACGGCCACGCTCAAAATGGTGTCTTT
>NC_068985.1:43538074-43539397 GCF_001194135.2 Octopus bimaculoides
CTCATAAATTATGTGTTTTTTTATACTCCTTTTATTTAAAAAAATTTAAATAAAGTTCTTTTTTAATCTAAAAATATACTCTTCTTCATTTTCTACAATGCTCTTTCATCTATCAGATAGACTTGCAAGGCCCTTCTTCCAAAATTCAATTGTCTGTGACAAAAAATATTCCTCCAGTACTGTTCTGACCTCATCTACAGAATTCATATTTTTTCCGTCCAAATGATTTTGAAGACTGCGGAATAAATGATAATCAGATGTGGCAATGTCCAGCGAATATGGTGGGTGGGGCATCGTTTCCCATTCAAACTGCTCCAGCCTTTGGAATGTCAGCCTCGCCATATGTGGCCGAGCATTATCCTGTGGTCTACCTCAAAGTCCTGTTATGGTTATACAGTGTGACTTACATCATAATTCAAATCACATATCTCAGATGGCAAAACTACTCCCATCTTATTTACATTGTATCCAGAAAAAAAGCCCCATTCAAACTTTCTTTCGACCTAATAATGTTTTCCTTTCAGTTACATCTACAATGATCTTTCCTCTGTCAGCTGTGCATCATCTCCATTAAAGCTCACTCTACCTACTACTCTTCCCTCACTGTATCTGAGTCCTAAACTCTACACTATGCCAACCCCTTCCCATCTTCTACAGAAGTTCACTAGTCCCAAGTTAACAAAATAACATCTATACAGTTGATTGATCTGCTAGAATTAGCAACTAAATCTCTCTCAAAATTATAACCAGCTTTCTTTAAATAAAAAGGAATGATGCACTGAATAATGTTGTTTTGGATTTGTTATGCTTGACTCAAAGATGGAATGGTCATAAGTCGAACACTTTTTATCATAAATCTGCTCAACTGGGACTGACCTGGGATTAAACAACTTCACCAAACTGGACAGCCTGCAAAAGCCATGACACCACCTACCTCTTCTTCCTCCTCCACCATATTACAATATCATAACTATAATTAATTGCAATTAAAAAAAAAACAGTTGATGAGTTAGTATTCATTAGTTGTAATTAATGAATGATCTCTTGCCTTAAAATGTGTCTCCCTCCTTCCTACAAAAGTCACAGAACTTGTAAGGAGTTCAATCTTAGTTCTGTAGATATATATCACTCAACCGATCTGTTGAAAGTTCCCAGTTTTCCACTTTCAATGAGCTAAAGTAAAACAGTCCAATGAATACAGTACTAGACTACAAGCTGACAGCTCTTGAGCTCAAATATACTGCAGATGTATTTAAACAGCATGCTTAAACCTACAGTGCTTCAGTTTAGCTCTGTGCTACATCAGGGAAAGTTAATCATGAT
>NC_068985.1:43539407-43546736 GCF_001194135.2 Octopus bimaculoides
TGGTATCTTAACCAAGAGGAGATCTATTTCTCATGACAGCAGAGATTAATACAAACCGTATATCTTGGGATGATGAAGACTAACCAGAAGTAAGTACATCTTCATCCTCATTTAGCATCCATTTTCCATGCTAGCATGGGTTGGATGGTTTGACTGGAACTGGTAAGCATGACAGCTGCACCAAGCTCCAATCTCATTTGGCTTTGTTTCTACAGCTAGATGTCTTTCCTAATGCCAACCACGCCACAGAGTGTAGTGGGCGCCTTTTATGTGTCACCTATATACAACTATATAAATATCTTGGGTTATAAAGACATCTTGTTAAAATAAAAACGACTTGTTACTTGGTTTGTGAATGTCATTTGGACATGAGAAGAAAGCTTGGCATATTAGGCAGGAGGTCATCCAATCTGTGAGTCAGGGCAAAAATAGATGAAGGAACTCCTTACCTGGAATATGTTGATCAGGAATCTGTTCGAGGTTCTGGTCAATAAATTGAAGGATGTTTATAAAAGCAGGATCTTTCCTAATAGGACCTAAATAAAGGTCAGATTTATTGTTGAGAAGCAGTTGCATCATAGCAATTGGTTGATTATGGTAGTGAAGCCAGGGAACTGTGTGAAGTTCAGAATAAATCTGCTTCGGTAGGACTTTAAGAGTTTCATGCAAAGCATCAAAATTATTGTCTTGAATAAGAGACCTAGTTTCTTCCAATATCTGTACAGAAGATGGCCCCTCACCTGGTACTACCACCTGCTTGTATTGTCCATTATAACAGACACTGGTAAGGAACTGAGATGAACATGAAAATGGCAACCTTTTTGCTGTAGTTCTGGTGTAAACATGATAGAGTTGGAGAGAAGTTGTCCATTTATAAACAGTTTTTAACTGGTGTATACACTGAATGTGATGTCTGAGAGTCAGTGTGGGAATCATATTTGGGGTTGAGATGAAGATTATATTTCAGTGCAGCACATTTCATTGTGTAATACCTGGAAGAAGACAAGAAAAACAAAATAACAGAATTAATGGAAGAACATTAAAAGAAACAGTGGGGAAAAATTCAAAAACACGAAAGACTGAGTTGAACTGCTCAAGGTATAGTGACAATTTCACCATTCTTGAGTTATCAAATCATTGTCTCCAAAGAAGGTGGAAGTCAGAGGACACCAGATCTGAGCATTTTGCTGACTGTCTAAATTGTTGTCAAGGATGTGTGAGGTCATGCATTGTTATGATGAATATGGATTGTTTTCAGGTTCTTGTTTGGTCTCTTTCTTTTGATGGCATCACTAAGGCTTTTTGAGTGTTCACAATACAGTCACATTCCAGAAAATCAAAGAGAACGACACCCTTGTTATCCCCCAAAATTGTCACCATGACTTCCTGTGTCAATTTATGGCTCTTATACTTCTTGAGCTTTGGAGTAGACATCATCCCATAGACTGGGCCTTGATTTCCACATCATAAAAATATGCCCATGTTTCCTCCTCTGTCACCAGGCTGAAAAAGGAGTGTCTTCATTGGCTTCAAACTCTTGACCAAACAGGTCTCCAGTGGCACTTGCTTGCAGCTTTCATGCAATGTCAAAGCAAGGGAATAGACACACATATGACAGGATTAGATTATGGACCCCAATACTTGATTGGCTTTTTTTGTATTTTATTGATTCCCAAAAAGATAAAAGGCAAAGTCAACCTCTTTGGGTTTTAACTCAGAAAATAAAGAGAGGAAAGATATACGACAAGAGAAAGATTTATAAGTGTGATTTGAAGCTGTTTTGGTCTGTATGTCTTCCAGGTCAATGATACAGTGCCATGTCACTGTACTAAGTACTTTAGGCAGCAAATTAGCAGAATCATCTGAATGTAGGACGAAATATTTTGAGGTATTTGTTCTGGTGAGTTCAGATCCAGCTGGGATTAACTTTGGTTTTTATCTTTTTAGAGGTCAATAAAATGAGGAACCAGTCCAGGGCAGTGCACTGATAGAACTGTTAGTGTCAATCACGATACTTTGTAGTAGTTGTTCTGGCCTTTTGTACTCTGAGTCCTTGGGTGGTAGATTTAATCCCTCACCCGGTTTTATGCCAGTGTAGCGTCACTACACCACCATCAGGTCCTTGGTTGTTTAGCGGGTCCTATTACATATATTTGGACCATATCTCTAGTTTGAGAATCACTTATTTCCTTCTTTACTTCTACCAGTCTCGAAGACCTTGAAAAATAAAGACGGATCAAGGGTGCTGTTCTTGTCTCCATAACTAAATGACAAAAATAAATACTAATTGTATTGTTTCTTAGGCAGGTAGGAAGCCAGATTAATTAAGGGGAGAAAATTTTGAAAGTTTTTCCCAAGGGGTTCGTAGCATAACAGTAGTTTCGGTTAGGCTTGCTGCATTTACCAGAAGTTACCTCTCATCTAATAGTCCCAACAAATTAACATAAGTTTGTGTGCGTGTGCATGTGCGCGTATATATGTATAAATATAAATATGGTGCACGCGTGCAAGAACACACACTCACATGCATACGTTCCAACCATGACCATCCCATCTTTTCATTAAGACATAGCATATCTAAGGCTACTTTCGCAGGCTTCGAAAAGCTATCTACCTCATTTCCGCGAATACAAAAACAAAATTACACATTTAATTAGTATAATTATAATTTATCACTTTATCTTACAGTACACTCCGTTACGAAAATGCCTGTAGTTATGAAAAAAACATTCTGCCGAGAAATAGAAACAGGGAACTTTTTAAGAATGAATTATCTTCGAAACTTTAAATCCTTCGGCACATGTTTGACCTTCCAAAAGTAAAATCGAGAAGTTATATAATAATCACGTTTGTCTTCCTTCTTTTTATACATATTTATCAATATATTTAACGGGTAAACAGACACCTTGACAACAGAAGACAGAAATTGTTAAAGAATTAATTCTGCAAGGAATTTTTCGATATATTTACCTAAACAGCAAATAAACATCCGACACACTCTGCCATGACGCTGATAAGCAGATTATTTCCCTTGAGATGATTGGAGTTATGTCCCTTACACCCATAACAACTTATCTCTTGAAATTGCGTAAAGGATGGAATCTCTTACGTTGTTAGATAACACTAGTCAACGCGATTTTTGGTGCCAAGAAACAAAACACGTTTTTTTAGTTAATTTCGTGGTACTGATTCCGAAAATGACCTTAGCTTTTCATGGTTAGCTACGTTTTTGCTGTACTGAAATTGCTCATTTTTTAGAAAAAAGATCAATTTACGATCTTGGCTGATCGCAAAATTTAGTTAAAAAAGGTAGGAGGAACCCATGAATTTTCAGGTAGGCCGAGCAATTTATGTCAGCCACCTGAAATAAACTATTTTTATAAGAAAAAAGTGTTTTTGAGTCAAAACTTTTAAAATAGAAGTACTGAATTTTCCCAATTTATTGCCAAAATTCAAATTAACTGATAAACTTTATCAGTAATACACTTTAGTAAACCTGATAATTAAGGTGACATCACAAAAATGAAACCCTAAAATCTGTTTGATATTCATAAATTTATCCCATCACTTTTATCCCTTCAATACGGAAGGAAACCAAGCACATTAAGAGCTTTCACAGATGTAAAAAAACTCCAACTAAAGACATCCCAATTCAATGTATCTATTCTATTGTACATGATGAACATCATGAAAATGGATTCACCATAAAATCTGTCCTCCACGTGGGATTACGAAGATACGAAGTAGAATCAGTGTAACGACTCTTTCTGTCTTTTG
This sequence comes from Octopus bimaculoides, assembly GCF_001194135.2. Taxonomy (NCBI): domain Eukaryota; kingdom Metazoa; phylum Mollusca; class Cephalopoda; order Octopoda; family Octopodidae; genus Octopus; species Octopus bimaculoides. Next base: position 43,543,185 of record NC_068985.1, read on the forward strand.
TTATTGACAGTTTTATGAGTCTTTCTGTAGGACATTAGGAAAGATCAAATTACCTAAATGTGAACATGTAAAGTGTAATGTAAATACTCAACCAACTCATGTTCTTTTCTGATAATAGAGGTTGATATCAAATGACATGGCTTCAACGAGAGGATGCAAAAATGATCCCAACTTATTTTGCTATACATGCGGTGAGTTTACACCAAAAGCCAACAGAAGACCAGTATTTGACTTTTACAAGAAAGCCTATCATGCTGACTTTCACGTCGAGCTTGGTGATCAGGACAAATCATGGGCCCCTCACATTGTTTGCAAGACATGTTTGGAACACATGAGACAGTGGACTTAGGTACCAGAAAATCGCTGTGATTCACTATTCCTATGATCTGGCGTGAGCCAAAGAACCACTCTGACAAATGTTACTTCTGCTCAATCAGTGTTGCGAGAATGAACCAAATAAAACGCAGATCTATCAACTATCCCAGTCTTCATTCCGCTATTCTACCAGTGCCGCATTCAGATGATTTGCCAATCCCAGTTTATTATGAAAATTTGTTGAAACTTGTTGAATGTGACGAGTCTGATACTGATGTAAATGAGAGACAACAAAAACGATTCTGACTATGTTCCCAAAACCGTGCCAGAGCTGTTTAACTAAAATGAGCTGAGTGATTTGGTTCAAGACTTAAATCTAAGCAAAGAATCAGCAGAACTTTTGGCCTCTAGGCTCAATATAAAATCCCTGTTCACAAAAGGTACAAAGGTATCATTCTATCGAAATAGGGATGCTGAATTTATACTATTCTTTAATGAGAACACAGATCTGGTTCATTGCAATGACGTTGAGAGCATTCTTCTTCGACTAGGCATCCACAGATATGATTCTGATGAATGAAAATTGTTCATTGATTGTTCAAAATGTAGTTTGAAATGTGTTTTGCTCCATAATACCAACATATATGCACCAATACCTATAGGTCATTCAACAACACTTAAAGGAAAACATGGTGCCATCAGACAGGTTATGGAACAGATTGACAACACCAAACATAAATGGGTGTTATGTGTCGATTTGAAAATGGTAAATTTCCTGCTTGGTCAACAAAGTGGCTGCACAAAATTCCCATGTTTTTTGTGTATGTGGAACAGTAGAGCAAAAGAGGAGCACTGGAAAAGGAAAGATTGGCCACCTCGAGAGTTGAAGGTCAGTGAAAAGGACGTTATTAGTAGAGCACTGGTTCCGAAAGAAAAAATCATCTTTCCTCCCTTGCATATCAAATTGGGATTAATGAAACAGTATGTAAAATCACTTGACAAAGAAAGTAATTGTTTTGAGTATATATGTAAATCGTTTCCAGGACTTAACACCAAAAACTCAGAGCAGGAGTGTTTGATGGTCTTGATGTCAGGAAACTCATTAAGGATGATGAATTTGTTAATTCAATAAATGACTTGGAATTACACGCTTGGACATTGTTTGTTGACGTGGTGAAAAGCTCTTAGGCTATCGCCGTCCGAAAACTACAAGGAGTAAGTGGAAAACTGTTGAAAAGTCTACAGGACATAGGCGCTGATATGAGTATTAAGGTTCGTTTTTTTTACATAGCTATCTAGATAAATTTCTGGATAATTGCAGTGATGTGAGTGATGAGCAAGGAGAATGATTCCATCAGGATATCAAAACAATGGAAGAGTGCTACCAGGGACGGTGGGACAAACAAATGATGGCTGACTACTGCTGGAGTATCAAAAGGGACTTAAATAACATTGAACATGACAGACAATCAAGAAAGAGAAAATGTTTACCATAGTTCTTATGTTTACGAAGGTTTTATTTCTGCTGTTAGTTTATTTAATGATTTGATGAAAATACTTATTGGTCTTGGTATATTGAATCATGTTATTTTTAAAGACTTAGGGTCTGATTGATATTGCAAAAATAGTATTTCTCAATAAGCAGACCAATATTTGTTGGTTTAAAAACAAATTGAGAGGTTTCTATGATTTTACTTTGAGAAATATTGCCATTGATCAATATCAAATATACAGAAAACAAATGAAAAAAATGCCCCCCCCCCCCAATGAAGCATTTCTGTACAGCAAAATCAGTAGTGAACCAAGAAAAAGTAAGGTCATTTTCAGATTCAGCACCCTCAAATTAGCTAAAAAAGATATTTGTTGTCTCGACACCATTTCAAAAAATTTTTTTTGTTGACCAGTGTAATCTATTAAAAAAAGCACCCAAATCTCTCTCAGATCATGTCCTGCCCTCTTAAATAGTTTTATATACTCCTGATGACTGTCTCGCTCATAGTGGACCTAGTGGTAGTAGCGAGTGGGCGACTAATTTAGGAGCATATACATGCTATCTGGGGTGCGAAATTTTTTTCCCACGAGAGTTTTGGACCCCAGTAATGAACTCACTTGCATACAGCCAATCAGAGCTCACCTTGAAAATCCACATACTGTGTACTGCTACAGTACAGCCACTCAGGCATAGAACGGTGTATGCCTCTCTATGAGTACAGCATAGCAAGTCTCACATAAGCACCACATTCCCTTCCCTCCACTATCCTCATAGATCAATTGAGCATCATCTCTATATGGAGCTAACATTAGGTGCCTATGCTCAGACTAAGATTAGTGGTACTGCATGTACCCATTGATATATGCAAGGAGGGCACAGTACAACACAGCCTCATATTGATTATGATATTTCCAGATCAATACCAACATTTTAAGTTAGGAATGTACAAAATCAGTCAAAAAATTAGGAAACTACACTCATTTACATTTTCTAGTAAATTACGCAAATTGGCAACACTTATGGTATCATTGGTGAGCAGCTTCTCCATTCAGTTTATACACTAAATTTCACATTTGTCACCCCTATTAACCCATTTCGAACAGTTAAATTTTGCTATAATGCACATTTTCCACTGAACTCAACCAGAGTATTTTCGTGATTAGATGGGCACTAGTTTGATAGTTGAGCTCTGATTGGCTCTATGCAAATGAGTTCATAACTGGGTGGGAAAAAATAATTTTGCATCTGGGGCAGTCCTTGAATTTGTGTGTCTCCCTCCCCACTTATGAACCTCCAAGCCTATACAAACTTATACTGTAGACCCATAAGTGTTGCCTCCATAAAAGTGTTGCCAGGGGCTGGATTGACCTCCTCGACCTTTTCTCTATCCAAGTCACTTGGCTAATCACGATTACCACCACCACGACGACCATTTACATTCTTGTCCTTGGAGGACAGTAATTCTCCTCTTCCCTGCTCTATCGTCTTCCTCATGCACAAATCATCCCATCTTTAAGGTGATTCAGTTAATAAAATCAGTTTACATATTTCTTTTGCATTCCCTTTTTTGTAATTGTCATTTTACTTGTAATTACACCTTTTCTGTTTCAAAAACCCATAAAAAATTACTTTTGGGTGATTTTTGGGAGCTGGAACAGATTAATTATATTTCAGTTAATTGCAATGGGGAAAACTGATTTGCAAAACTAGTAAATCGTAAAACGAGCTTGGTCATGGAATAAATT
>NC_068985.1:43546746-43555001 GCF_001194135.2 Octopus bimaculoides
TTCATAACCTGATCTAACAGCTTGATGCCTCTGTAATTATTTGTATCTAAAGCGTCCCCTTTACCTTTGTAGCAGTTGACTATGATGCTGCTACACCAGTCATAGGGTATGACTCCTTCGTGTATCACCTGGTTCGTAATACGGGTGACTAGGCTATAGCCAACACTGCCAGATATTATATACACACACACATATATATATATATATATACACACACACATATATAAAAACAGTATGATGAGCAGTTCACAAGGCTGCAGCTTTCATAGATATGAAACCATTGGTCACTCTATGACCAGAATTTAACCTTTTGTTTAAATACTTATTGCTCTATTCTTTAGAGTGTGCTTCTGTTACTGATATATGTTTTATTGACAATTTATATATACAACAGGATTCGTTAAATTTCCATCTACCAAATCCATTCACAAGGCTTTGGTCAGCCCAAGGCTATAGTAGAATACACTTGTCCAAAGTGCTATGCAGTGAGATTGAACCTGGGACCATGTAGTTGGGAAGCAAGCTTCTTATCACACAGCCATGCCTAGATACATAACAGATATGTAATAGGTATTTAACAGTCTAATTAAACATATAATGATGCTTGGTGTGAGAAAATAGATATAGACACCATTATAGGCTACTGATTAGTTATAATTACTTGTAAAATATGATCAGTTTGTAGTTCTATGAAGAGAAATAAGTTTTGGGAATTCTGACCTTTCTTCTGAGAAATTAGTGATAATGCTTTGCCCATCTGAGAAAACTTGCCTGATTCCAAACAAGAAGTTTAACTTTTTTTTTGTACCACCATTGATTTCTTAGATTTTGGTTTATTTCCCTCTTGTTTGTCAATTCTTATAACTCTTGACATGTGTGTGTGTGTGTATATATATCTATTAATATATAGAGAAAAAGGGTAAAGACCCACTTCAGTCACAAATGATCATAGGATTACACCTAGAAAGTTTCCCTTCTGAGTAAGGTTGTTATGTAGAAAACCAGCAGTCACCCATGCAAAACAGTCTCCCCTCTTCACACTATCGATGTTGTTCAAGGGAAAGGCAAAGGCCAATACAGCTTGACACCAATGATGTCACAACTCATTTCTACAGCTGAGTGAACAGGAGCAATGTGAAATAAAGTGTCTCGCCCAAGAACACAACACATAGCTTGGTTCGGTAATTGAACTCACAATTATAAGCCTGACAGTCTAATCACTGAGCCCCCTTATGGAGGCAGTGACAAAGGACCAAGACCTTTCGCAATGTGCTGTACTTGAGATCTGTCAAGCCAAATGAGTTCATACTCATGGCCAATGCCGGTATTACGTAATTGGCACCTGTGCTAGTGACAGCTAAAAAGCACCCACTACACTCTTGGAAGGGCATCCAGCTGTAGAAACCATGCCAAATCAGACTGGAACCTGGTGCAGCGCCTCAGCTTACCAGTTTTCAGTCAAACTGTCCAACCCATGTCAACAAGGAAAACGGACATGAAATGATGACGATGATGATATATATGTGTGTGTGTATATATATATATATATATATATACTAGACTACCTGTGACCCATTGGGTCACCAGTAGTTCAGGGAACCCCAAAAGCCATGTATCTTGGTAATCTGTGGTCTGATTTATGTAAAACTTGGTTTGTTCCATTTGTACTCATGTGAGCACCCGATTCATGATGTCTCCTGCTTTTGTCTCTTTCCCTCTATTTCATCAGATGCTCAGCTCTCCAAGCGTCCAATTCCTGATCTCTCCTGCTTCTATTTCTTTTTCTCTATTCCGTTGGACGCTCATCCCTTGCTTTATCAATCTCATTGATCCTTCAATTCACATGCCTGTCCTGATCCGGGGTAAATATTACATACAGGACCTGTTTGTACTTCGGTGTGAAATTACTGCAATGCCTGTAAAAACACTGGATTAGCCAATGAAAAATGCAGATGCATATTAACAATATTCTTAACAATTAAACCTAGAAAAGTAGAAGACAAGAAAAACTCATTAGAATTAGAGCTTAAAATATTGCTGCTAAAATTAAAACTTAGTACAAAAAATAAATTAAAATAAAAAAGGAAAAGTGAAATTCACTGAATTTAAAAAGAAATATGAAAAAGTACCTAAGAGGTACTTTTTAATTTTAAGTTTAGCAGCAATATTTTAAGCTCTAATTTTAACGAGATTTTTCTTGTCCTCTTCTTTTCCAGGTTTAATTGTTAAGAATATTGTTAGTTTGCATCTGCATTTTTCATTGGCTAGTAGATATATTATTCTATATCATTCATAATGTGTTGCTGGCACTTCAAGATTCTCCTCTCTTGATTTACTCAATCAAACTGGTTGAACACATAACTTTAATACTCCAGTGCCCACAATATCTTAAACGGTTGTTGTTTATAACTTTATAACTGACTGATATTATAACTGACTAATATTAAAACTTACAAAGCTGGCAGAATTGTTAGTGTTTTATCTGTCTTTACATTTTGAGTTCAAATTTCACTGAGGTTGACTTTGCCTTTCATCCCTGTGGGATTGATAAAACAAGTATTAGTTGTGTCCTAGGGTTGATGTAATCAACTTCCCTCCTCCCTTGAAATTGCTAGCCTTGTGCCAAAATTTAAAATCAATATTAACATTTACACACGCACACACACACACACACACACACACACACACACACACACACACACACACACACACACAAACTCTTGTTTTTGTGATGCAAACTTTGAGAGTTTATTTGGTTGTCAGATAAATTCATTCATTTCTTTCTGATGTTATTTGAATTAATGCAAAACATAATTTTATTTTGTTGTGTTTTATGGGTTTTTGTAGTTCTATTCTTTCTCTACAACTTTTGTTCATCATTTTTGAAATTCAAATAAATTTTACCTGTTTTCAGACTTTAGACAATGGAGTGTCAAGTTGAAACAAAAATCAGAAATTTCACACCTGCTTCTCTCTGCTTTCAGTCAAGCTTCCAAAGCTGTCAAAGCCACTTGAACCATTTACACTGTGAATCAAGAAGGGACTGTTACTGAAATTTCTGCATAGAAATGGTTTTCATGCTTCAAGGAGAAGAAATTTAACCTCACGGACTCTACATCCCAGCCAACCTGTTCAGTTCAATGAGGATCAATTAAATGAGGTCATTTACAAGGTTATGCACCAATCTAGTAGGAAATTGGCTCTGCAGATGGAATGCTTTCCTGATACTATTGTCTGTCTCCTTCACTTGATGGGTAAAGTCCAAATGACTTGACTGGTGACACAGCATGCTTCTTCAATGCAATAACACTAGGCCCTATGTTGCTAATTTAGCCAAAAATGCTATTCAAGAGTTTGGATGGGAAGTTCTACTGCACACAGCATATTCTTCTCTTATAGTACGTCAGTTTTTCACCTTTATTGGTTACTCTCAAACAATCTACAATGTATTTTGTTCAATGACATGGAGCTAAAAAAAGTGTAGTTCAATGAATTCTTTGTGTCAAGACCTGGTGATTTCAAGGTATTGACAAGTTAATGGAATGTTGATAAGAAGTCAGGAAAGTGAGGGATAGTATATTATTAAAATTATTGATGAAAAATAAGGATTAAAATAAATGGAAAAATATTAATTAATGAATTTATCTGACAACCCAGTAAATATGTAGTGACCTTATTCAGATATCGTTTTTGTCTTACCATTGTCATGTGAAATATTTTAGCTCATCAGAGACTAATAGTCTATCAAGCATTTTTTTTTTTTTTGGCTATTTAAAGAGAACATATATTTTCTCACTTGCTGAACCATAACCAGTAGCTATGTTTGAGTGTTTCTTTTCGCTTTTTCTTACTTGTAGTTATTGTCTGCTTGATATTGCCTCCTAGAATAATTCTTAAGTGTTTAAAAGAACTATTCTTTTATTTGCTACTGCTTGACTTTATCAATGTGAACACATATTTCCAAAAACGACATATTTCAACATTTTCTGCTTTCTACAATACATCATTCAATTGACTTTGTAAAACACAAAGATATTTGGTACATTCTTATAATCTCATTTATGTAAACATGTCTTGATTGATCTGGGATATTAAACTTTCTTATTCTATCCAGAATTCTGTATTATTTTCAGCCTCTACTTAGATGCTACGTGCTGCATAATTATCATTGAAATATTCTACCAATAAAATCTGCAAAAGTGTATTTTTATTATACTATAATAAATAAAGCTGCTTGTTAATTAGCTGTTTGTAACTTTTACTAAAAGGTAGCAATTATTAAAGAATACTCTGTCTAGAAAATTCTTATAAATCCCAATTTCAATATATTTTTTACCAAAATGTGATTTTAAAATTTTCTTGTATTACTGAAGATTTCAATTGCATGCTTCAATCAGCAAATTCATTTTTATTCAGTGACATACGTTTTTTAATGTCTTACATTTGCCTCACTATTTTTCAACTGTTTCCTTACAATACAATCTCTTTCCATCTCTTCTTTGTTTACTGTCTTTATTCCTATAGTCTATTTTAAAATCCTTATAACTTTTCTCTCTCACTGTTATCCTCATCTTTTTTCTTTTCAAAGTCTTGTTCTTTTCAGTCTTTGTCTCTTCTCTCTCACTCACACACTTTGTATCCTTTAATACTTCTTGTCTTTCTTCTGCATGTTCTGTTACTCTCACTTTCTTTCCTTGCAATGCTGGTCTTTCTCATTTGCTTTTTCTGGCTCTCTCCCCCTTTTACTTTCTACTGTTCTTTTCCATTGTTTTCATTAAAAATAAGTTTACAAAGTTTTTCTTTGAGATACTTTCAGAATATTTGTGAAAATGTTTACACTGTATCTATCATATCAAAATTACTGAGAAATTCTTTATTACAAATTTCACATATCTTTGCAGTTATGCACATTAGAGTAGTTTTGTTGAAGCAAACATAACATGTGGTAGTAAAAACCACCTGGAAGATAACGCTTCTGCTTGTGTAAAAAATAAAAGAAGGAAAAATGTATGTAATTCATGTGGAAATTTTTTTTTCACAATTCTTCAAGTTTTCTGCTCAAGGATGTTAGTAATTGCCTTCAATTTGGATGGGACTATGTGACATTGCACAAGATTATATGAGACTTTAAAATTAATAGATACATAAATCAGAGGAGGCAAATTATTGATGGACTTCTTTTATTGTTATTTCCCTTGCATTGTCCTTTTTATTTTTAGCAAGAATTTGCGTTCAACACATGAATTGCATTATACAATAACAATCACATGTTCTCATATATATATATTAATACAAATAAATGTACACTAATGTATACAACATGTGACACATATTGGATGTACATATATGTATATCTTACCATCTATGATGTTTCTTCAAAGTTTTGAAAGTAAATTAGTTCATGAAATTGTAAGATTCTAAAATATATTTTTCAAATTGTATTATGTCTTATATATGTGTTATGTATACGTTATACATATCTGTGCAGTTTAGAATACCAACATCAGTTCCTGGGAGGATGTGTCTGCTATGCATATTGATCAATAATGGCTTTATATCTTATTTATCCTGGTCAGCTAGGTGGTAAAATGCATCAAGGGCCATGTTTGAAATGTTGTAGTTTAAATTATTGATTAGGCATGCAAGGTGTGAAGGTTTCTTTCCTAATGTTCAAAAAGTTTGCTGTTGGAGATATGATGCATAATTTCCATGATACACAGGTTGCATCTGCTACCTTGCCCCTTATATTTTCTCCAGTTTATTTGGGAGATGTCCAAGATCCTTCTTTGAGGTTCCATACTATATTAGACAAAGACATTGTACGCCTTTTATTCTTATCTCTAAACAAAGTCAAGTGCTGCGTGTATCTTTCCTTGTAAGTTCTTATGGTCCCTTCCATGTCAGTCATGTTAGCCTTGTAAACTAATTCTTTTTCGTGGCACATATTATTCAAAGGAGTTATTGGGAATCTACAATTACATGATCAATGAGAGGTATTCCTAATGCTATTATTCTTATTGATTGAAGGTCATTGAGTCTGTGTTGACTAGGAGGGGGGGGGCAATTATAACTTTAACCTTGTTTCTATTAAAGGTCTGTTGATATTTATATATCAGAAATCATCTAGCTATATTTGTAGCCATATTCATGCTGTATGGAGGATTATACCACAAAACGTTCCTACATCTGTCTCTCTCATCCATACATACATACATTCATACATGCATACATACATACATTCATACATGCACACACATATATACATGTGTGCATGTGCACACACATATTTATATATATTATGTAGGAAAGTCAGTTCTGTTGCACTTTTAACATGATCTCCTTGATGGTATGTTTTCTGTACTTACAGTAAAATAAGTATAAATTTTTTCTTTCCAAATTACTTTGTACTATAGTGGTTAAATTTGACCACTTTTGCTCAGGAAATATTTCTCTCACAGTTTCTTCTCACTCTGAAAGACTAAGTTATATCAAAATATTGAGCTCCTGAAAACCATAGTTGGGGTAAAATCCAAAGTAAACTGCACAAGAATTATCAAAGCAGTTTAATTCAAGTCACACTTCAATCATTTTTATAACTGGAAGAAGTGTCTAAACATGGTCAATGGGTCATTCATCATCTGACTACTTTTCAGCTTAATCAAAATGATGCCTTCTGCTTGTCTTGAGTAGTCTTGCTATCAAAACTATGCTGGATAGAATCATCACAAATGATGAAAAGTGGGTTGTCTATAATTATATCCAATGGAAAGGGCAATAATTAGCACCCAATGAAAAGGGGGAATCCATCCTGAAACCAGGGCTACACCACAAAAAACTTATAGTCTGTGATTGGTGGGATGCGAAGAGGGTTGCCTGTTATGATGTATTAAACCAAAACAAAGTTAATTTGGAAAAGTATTGTTTTCAGTTGGTGGTATTGCACAAAAAATTGCAGAGAAAAGCACCCTCATTGGTCAAGCATAAGAGGGTGTTGCTTTTACATGATAATGCAAGACCACATGTTGCTCAAGTAACTCAAGAAAAGATTATGACTCTAAACATGGAAGTTTTACCTCACACTACTTACCCTCTTCATCTTTCACCAGCTGACCATCATATTTTTTTCAGATCATTGCAACTTTATTTAGAGGGAAAACATTTTATTAATTTTGAAGAGGTTAAAGATGATATTGAGAGTTTCTATGCTTTGAAATCTAAAGAATTTTATGCCTGAAGGAATCAACAATTTGACAAACAGATGGGATAGAAGTCATCAGTAATGAAGGGAAATATTATCTTGACTAATTATATCAGTTAAGACTAAAGAAGCCTTTGTTTTCCATCATGAAATGCAACAAATTTTTTTTCTATTTATATATTCACACATACAAATATATGTGTAAAATAGACATCCATGCATCATATTTAATGCATATACACTGTTGACAGTTAGTTACTGCAGTTTTTTGTATCAGATAAAATCTCTTATGTGTGTACTGTGTTTAAAAATACTATGGAGACATAAAATTGACCCAGCAGTTGCTAGTGAGAATGCTCTGTGGTTGGTTGTGAGTACATGTCATTAACAAGGTCCAGAATGGCTGAAATGTATCTGGTGACCTTGCCAGCTGCTGCTGGGACAATTTTTGTCTCCCTCTGATATGCATTGGGTTTTTAACACAGCAAGTTCATAAGTGAGTTTGCATTGGACAAAGACTGCAGTAACTTGCTTGTCAATGGTGTATATACATCAAGTATGATACATGGATGGTGGTTTTAATTTTATACTGCTTCAATTATGTTCACCAGATTATTTACTGTATATCTTTTATCCTTTACTTGTTTCAGTCATTTGACCGAAGCCAAACTGGGGCACCACCTTGAAAGGTTTTAGTCAAACAAATTGACCCCAGAAATTTTTTTTTTTAGGCCTGGTACTTATTCTATTGGTTCTCTCTTGCTGAACTTTTAAGTTATGGGGACGTAAACACACCACACTGATTGTGAAGAGGTGGTAGGGGACAAACACACATATTATATATACAATGGGCTTCTTTCAGTTTCTATCTACCAAATCCACTCAAGGCTTTGTTCAGCCTGAGGCTATAGTAGAAGACACTTGCCCAAGGACCAAGGAGTCACACAGTGGGACTGAACCCAGAACCATGTGGCTGGGAAGCAAGCTTCTTACCACACGGCCACAGTTATAAATCATATATATATGTATATATATATATATATATATATATATATAT
>NC_068985.1:43557528-43560717 GCF_001194135.2 Octopus bimaculoides
TGCCAGTGCCCCTGGACTGGCTCTTGTGCGGGTTGCACATAAAAGACACCATTTCGAGCGTGGCCGTTTTCGTGTGGGTGACACGTAAAAGCACTCACTACACTCTCTGAGTGGTTGGCGTTAGGAAGGGCATCCAGCTGTAGAAACTCTGCCAAATTAGATTGGAGCCTGGTGTTGCCATCCGGTTTCACCAGTCCTCAGTCAAATCGTCCAACCCATGCTAGCATGGAAAGCGGACGTTAAACGATGATGATGATGATGATGATGATATATATTGGGTTGTCAGATAAATTTGTTCATTTTTTCCCATTTATCCTGATCTTTTCCAATGTTATTTGAATTAATGTGATAAATATTCTTATTGTAGTGATTTGCTTTTTCTAGCTCTCTTCTTCCTCTACAACTTTTATGCATTGTTTTGAAATTTGAATAAAATTTACATCATTTGAAACATATTTGTGTATGTGTGTCTTATATTGACGTTGGAAAGCAGCCACAATACAGCCAGAAATAAGAACAAATGTTTACACTTTTAGCTTATTTATTTCAATATTTTAGTCATAAAAGCTCCTAGTCACAAATGAGAAGTGAACTGACTAGGCCTTTTAATAACTGTAATATCGATATAAGATTAACCCTTTAGCTTTAAACTGGCTGTATTCTCCCTGTTTTAATGTTCAAACTGGCCAGGTCTGGCCTCTCACATCAACCATACAATATCATTCTAAAAATTAAGTTATCTCATTAAGATCTCAAAGCCACATGATAATGCATGATTAATTCAAAACAATGTGAACAAACATTACTTTTGATAGAATATGAATGCTAAAGGGTTAAAGAGTAAATTTTCGTTTTTATTCCTGTATTTCTAACTCTATTACTGTGGTTTTCTAAATCACTTGATTCTATTTGACAATGTTTCAAATACATTACTTTATTCGGATCTATTTCAAAATGGGGGCACCAGTTTTCATTTATGTTTTATGTAGAGTTTTTGGTACTGAAAGACTTTCAAACTTCGTATACTTATCTATTTTGTGTTATAGAACAGAAAAAAATTTTTGTATTCGAATTTATTTCATGTAAAAAATTGTCTTATTTCGATAATTTCTATTAATCACTGATGTCTATTCAGTTGAAAACAGTTAGCGCTGTAACGGTGTATATCGTATTAATCCCCTAACCCTAACCCTAACTAGACTGTTAACCCTAACCCTAAAACTAACCCTAACTCTAGAATCCGAACTCTAAAATTGTTACACACATAGATACGCACAGCGTAATTTATTATATAAACAATATATGCGTATAAATTACGATTAAACCGGATGAAATATGTCACAGGGAATAACATTTTTATGACCACCCAGCAGTAACTCTATTCAGCTGAATAGACGTCAGTGATTGGTTGAAATTACAGAAATACGACAACTTTAACATGGAATAACTTGCGATGTACGTTGTGTCCCAAGTTTCAAAGTGTTTCGTTAGTGTTTCGTTAAGAAAATACTGGTGCCCCTGTTTTGAAATAGATCCCTTTATTCTAATAATACATATATTGTTGTTGTTGGTACTCTGTCGCTTACGACGTCGAGGGTCCCAGTTGATCCGATCAATGGAACAGCCTGCTCGTGAAATTAACGTGCATGTGGCTGAGCACTCCACAGACATGTGTACCCTTAACGTAGTTCTCGGGGATATTCAGCGTGACACAGTGTGACAAGGCTGACCCTTTCAATTACAAGCGCAACAGAAACAGGAAGTAAGAGTGAGAGAAAGTTGTGGTGAAAGAGTACAGCAGGATTTGTCACCATCCCCTGTCGGAGCCTCGTGGAACTTTAAGTGTTTTCGCTCAATAAACACTCACAACGCCCGGTCTGGGAATCGAAACCGCGATCCTATGACTGTGAGTCCGCTGTCCTAACCACTGGGCCATTGCACCTCCACAATACATATATTAAATGATATCTATTCTTCATTACCAATTACTTAATGTAAATTTTAGCATGATGTTTTGCTTGATAAAATGTTATTTCCAAGTTTTCTATCATTCCTCAATTGTGGTTGAAGATTATCTGTTATTCCAAGTTTCTACATCACAACAAAGGAAACAACTTAACACTTTAATATATTTTAATACTGGATCTCATAACATTGTCTGTTGCTCTGAAATCTACCTTTTACATGTAATACCAGAGACACCTTAAAACCAAGTACAGTGGAATTTAAGTGAGGTACAGCCAGCTGTCACTCTTGAGTAAATATAGCTTGTTAGTATGTACTGTGTTCCCACTGACAGTTTTAGGTGTCAATGTAGTCATGCACATAGAGCTCTCTCCCACCATTCTTAGTTCCCTTACCCTTGATCCAACAGATCAACAGTAAAGGAGCAGTCAAAGATGTGACACCCAGAAGGAGAGAGGGCTGTACCAACATGTGGCTGGTACAGCTCTCTCTCTCTCTCTCTGAGTAGATTGGAGCACTAAGAAATGATGTGATATAATCAAAGACACAAAATACTGCATAGTCTGGGATTTGATCCCATGGCATTATGATCATGAGTTGAGCACCCTAACCACTAGAATATGTTGCTTCATGCAGTGGGATTAATAGTACTCATTTTTACATGTTACGGCAGTGATATATCTCTCCTAAACACAGTGATATTAAGTAATAATTGTAAATTTTTACTTGTAATAGCAGATAACTGTCAGGTAGGTTTAGTAATAAAAGTGTTAGTGAGAGAATAAAGAGGAACTAGAGACGACAAAAAAGATGTGTGTTTTCATCAAATGTTGTTTTATTGTAGATGAAAAGGAATGTTGACTTTGGATTTATTGATATCCAGCATAAGACCATCAGTTTGTAACAAATCAATATAAGAAATACCAAGTCACTTCTCTCTTGTGCTAACTTAAGTGATTGTGTTCAACAAACAAGACAGTAGTGAAAAAAAATTTACAGTGTTTATAAAGAATAAAGCTTTTCAAAAATGTGTATTTAGGTGGGTAGAAAGTGGAAAAAAAAAAAAAGAAGCAAAATTTAAATATAAAAAGGAACTCATAAATCTTTTAAGAATAAGAAAAATATATAAACTTTTGGTTCTTCATTACACTGAAATTTGAAGCAATCATATACAGAAAGATAAGTAGATAGCTACTGAGGATTATTTATTTATTGTTTTTTTTT
>NC_068985.1:43561139-43562197 GCF_001194135.2 Octopus bimaculoides
ATATATATATATATATATATATATATATATAGATATAGATATATATGTACGTATGCATATGTGTGTGTATATGTGTACATAATATAAACATACACATATATATCTTTATATTATATACGCATACACATATATGTATATAAATATATGCACAGACACATAGATATTGAGATAGACAGAGAGACAGACACACCACACCTACACACCTGCCTTCTATAGTGTAATACAAAGAGACAACACTCACTAACAAATACATTTACACACAGACATACTTGTCGTTTTGCATTCTTGAATTAGAGGGTTTGGGAGCTACAAAACAAATATATGTATGTATATAAATGATGCATACCATTGTGTATATACGTACATATGAATACATAAACTCCAAACTCCTACATGTTGATATAAATATGAAAGGAGAATAATAAAACTAACAAAAACAAAAGAACCCCTAAAATTTACTGACACCAGCCCAAACAGGGACTCATTTGAGTCACTATTGAAAACTTCTACTTCTTTTCAGACATGACAGATGAAGCTAGAAGCTGTGTGAGGTACAATACTTTTTGTACAAGGGATGATAGTATATCTATTTAGACTTGAGAGCTAAAATGATTGTAGAGAGACTGAATTATTATTAATACTTGCATTTATTTTGAATTTGACATTTCTAGATATTTTGTCCGACAGTTTAAAATTGGCTTTGATAAGTATAATTAATCAGATACTATTGCTTCAGAGTTTTGCATGTGTGAGAATGTGAGAGAGAGGGAGGGAGACAGAAATTTCTTCTAGAGTTAAATAAACTGTCTGAAATTTCCTGAGAGAACAACAGTGTGCTGTTTGACTAGTCAATAGATTTTAGAGAATTTCTTGTGATCTCTCAAAGAATAAATTATATATTCTTTAAACCACAGCTCATTTTTAAAATCTTGTAACTAAATTTTGGGAATAATAAATAATCTTTGCATAAAATATATTAAAAAAAAAAATCAAGCAATATAACATAGTATAATAAGTTTTAATGGCATGTTATAATATAGCAATAGCATCGATGGGTA
>NC_068985.1:43562434-43566536 GCF_001194135.2 Octopus bimaculoides
TATATATATATATATATATATATATATATATATATGTGATATATATATGTATATAGAGTAATCTGTTTGGTAATTTCTGAGAGTGTTATCAACAATTTATCGATAATTTCAATAACTTTAAAACATTCAACTAATAATAAACGAAGGGCTGTTTTAACAATAAACTACAGCTTTAACAAAAATATATATTTCTTTGAAATGAAGATTTTTTTTTGTTTTTTTACTGAGCTCAGTTTCAGCAAGTAAACTATAACTGAAGTTTTCTGCAACATGAAATTAAATGCAGAAATAAAATAATAGAAAAAAAAATGTTTAGAAAAGCATTAGATTTTAATTGTCTTTATAATTATGTTATGCATGCATAGTAAAATAGAATATATACATACACATGCACGTACACCTACACATTTACTTACACATATGCATATATAAACATATCCATACACACACACATATACAAATATATACATACACATACATACAAATATATACATACACATACATACAAATATATATATATATATATATATATATATATATATATATATATATATATACACATATGTATATATAAATGATGGTGGCACTAATAAGAGTAGCTGGATAATAATATGTCAATCATGAAGAACTGTCTTCTTTAATAGTTGTAAATGAAAATTTCAAAGAAGGATTTATTTAAGACAAAATCTTGTTCTTTAAATACCCCTTATATATTAACTCAATGAAATATTAACAGCCAAGAAAATATGTTGGCAAAACAAATAAACCAAGAAACAAGGTAATTTCAGTAGTATAGGTATAATATTAATAATTTAATAATAATAATAATAATTATAATAATAATAATAATTGTTTCTAATTTAGGCACAAGGCCAACAATTTTTGAGGTGAGATGGTTAGTCAATACCACTGACCTCAGTACTTGACTGGTATTTATATTTTATCAACCCTGAAAAGCAAAGTTGACCTTGACAGGGCTTGAATTTAGAAAGTAGAAGACTGTAATGTAGTATTTTCTCCAACATTCAAACAATTCTGCCATGCATCACACTGAATAATAATAATAATAATAATAATAATAATAATAATAATAATAATAATGAAAATTAAAATATCACTGCTGTCCTTTGGAGGGAAGTATACACAATAAAAATACAGTTAAAAGAATAGTTTTAAAAATAAACAGAATGAAATGCTGGCAAGATTATTATTGTTATTGTTATTATTATTATTATCAATTTTTTAGTGATTTCTTTTCTTAGGCCAGTAACAGCAGTGAGAACAACAAAATATAAGCTGTAGACACTGGATTAATTAAATATGATAAATGACATACAGATTAATATAATTTCCTTTTACATTAATTGTTTGTAGTAGGAAACTAAATATATGCTATGGAAAAAAATTGAACTGGGAAAATAAGTTAATTTAGAAATGAAAGAGCAAAAATAAACAACATGGATTTATTCTAGGAGAGACAAGAGAAATTATAGATGAAGTGTGGTGTGTAGTAGTAGTAGTAGTTGTTAAATTATTATCAACTGACAAGAAGAGTTCAGGAGCATATTGCGGTAATGTGCCATATTACGTTTGTCTAATGCTAACAGAAGGATAATCAGTCAACAGCTTTCAATGACTAGAATTCTTGAAGGGGAATGGACACATATTTGTTTCAGTAAATTTAGTATTACCATAAGCTATAGTCATCAAATGAAATTCCAAATTGATTTTTGGAATCAATATTAAAAAAAACAAACAACTTCTTGTTGAGGTTATAATTCCAGGAAAAAACTATGCCAGGTGTAAAATAAAATAATTTTTTTTTTAAACCAAAAAAAAAAAAAAAAAAGACATTTAAATGTTCCCTTTTTAATTTTTATTGTTATTATGTTTTTTTTTAATTAAAAAATGAATGTAACTTTTATTTTTCTGCTCATTTTGCAACAAAGAAAGAAACTTTGTTTTAACAAAAAAATTCAAGGAAAAAAAAAAAAACTGAAAAGAAAAAAAACCTTTAAAAAAGCCACAAAGGCTTTTTTTTAGTAATAATAAATTGACTAGAACATGTTGATTGCACATTTTGGAGAAGTTCTATAGGAGGCAGTTAATACATATAAAGCAATGATGAAATAATCCAAATTAACATCAATTTTTTAGTCTTTGAATCACACTCAAAGCCTGACTATCAACATCATTTTTCAGTACTAGAATGATTTTGTGTGTTTGTTGTCCATTTTGTAAAGGATAATCATAAATCCATTTAGTTGAGGAGTGGACTAATTCAATATTACTGAGTTGATCTAATTACAGATTTCAGTTATAATTAAGTGATGTTTTAGTTGCATTAAAGCTTGCATGGAAGGAAATTATTGGTAGAGTTGGTAAGAAACCAACATTAAGTAGTTTTTAAGGTGAACAAGCTTCAACATTTAAGACATGTACCATAGTTGATAGACTCATACACACAGTATAGCATGAATATGCAGTCAGATACACAGGCATACAGTAGAATAGATTATTGATCAAGTATAGATCTACATTCACTTGATGCATATTTACAAACACCCATGCACAATGATACCCTCACAAAGAGCTGTAATATTAAAGATCTAATGTTATCAAAATGGAGTCAACCACAGAAAAAGCTTCAAATTGACTTGGTTTGCCACAAATGGCCAAAGTTGGTCTAGTGGTACTATAAATATCCTTTGCCTATTACATTGAATGAAGAAGGAAAAACACACAGCAATGATCTATGTGTCAGTTAGAGTGGAAGCTTTCATCTAATGTGTCGAAATAATAAAGCTATGAAATTTATTTCACAGAGAGGAACAATTAATGTAAAATTAGCTCCAAAGCAGAAGGGATCCATCGACAGGTTTGTGTAGACATAGAAGAATAAAAACTGAGTAAAACTATTAATTTTCACTGAACAATTGTTTAGGCATTGTACCATCATCAATGTTGATAATAATAATGATAATGATGATAATGATAAAATAATAATAATAATAATAATAGTAATAATAATAATATAGTAATTCTTTGTAGAATAAATAAAAGTTCAGAAGCTTCAAATGAGTTAGTAAAGAAAGTTCTGAAAATTTGTAAATTATTTATATTCAAGAATGTAGGAGATAGAATAGAAGGGAGGTAAAAATCAAAATATGAACTTTTCATGGCAAATAAATGTTAAATTGCTACAGACAGTCGATATATTTTAGTTTAAATACAGAGAACTATAGTGTTAATATTTATGGTACCATAATAATATCATCAATGATGATGATATTATTATTATTATTATTATTATTATTATCATCATCATCATCATCATCATCATCCTTATTATTATTCAGTACTATTTATGACAGCACACTTTAACATCAACAGAAAATTACACAAGAACACAAAGAAAATCCTCAAATAATTCCAACTAAGAATGAAACCAAATAAATCGGTCAAGTCCAAGAGATTATATCACAGAATCAGTTGTCTAAACCTTGAGTTTTAGATCTTATATATTAATACTAAAGCAGATGAAACAGAAATATACCAGAATTAGGAAAGAATATGAAAAGTTTCATAAAACTAAAACAAGTTTAAACATATGCACAAATTTTGTTCTTTAATTCAAATTGAATTTCTGTGTGTGTGTGTGTGTGTGTATGTGTGTGTGTGTGTGTGTGTGCGTACGTGTGTGTGCATGAGTGTGTCCATCAAAATAGCAAAGTAACAGATAAAGAACTTGGATTATGTTAAAAAGGTCATCAATAAAATAATAAAAATCTGAGGTTATGTGTAAGACAGTATGAAGTGTGTGTCTGTATATGTGAGTGTATTTCAACAACTTACAAACAATTGTAGAAACAAACAAAAAGGAAGGTTATTGAAGGATACTATTAAATAAATTTTGTATTAGTAAAAATATAAGAGTGGGGAAATGAAGAAAGAAATGTAAACAAAGAGGTATGAAAGAAAAGAGACAGGAAATTTCACTAAAACTAAATGCGAAGATTACAGTTTATGGCAGTGGTGTATAAGCAACAGAGAGAACTGAAAAGAATGCACATGTATATATGTATATATATATATATATATA
>NC_068985.1:43567345-43593380 GCF_001194135.2 Octopus bimaculoides
ATATATATATATATATATATATATATATATATATACACATATATATATGTGCATATATGTGTGTATGACTACATACACATACACACCTATCTTTGTGTGTGTGTGTGTGAGTGTATGTGTGTATACATATATGCATACATATAGTTCTATATAGACATATACATACATATGCACATATATATAAACAGTACATACATATACATACATATATATGTAAACACATATATGTGTGTGCACATGTGTGTGTGTGTGTGTCTGTATGAGTGAGTGTATCAGTGTATGCATGTTTGTGTGTGTGGAAAGGTGAACAAAGTGCTTTCTGCACCCGCACAACATAGGTGCTTTATAAGGTAATGGACAATGAAGTTAGAATTCAGCATCAATTATTAATCCACAGAAACTGACAATACACAGTTGTTTGTGCAGGATTGACAAGATAACTATGGAATGATACTGATTGAAGATGAATAATTCAATAAGCCAGTCATGTAGACCTCTTTACATGCTGGAGATCACAGAAAGATAAACAGGCTGAAGTTATAAAATAAAAAAAATTAGTCAATAAAGAGATAAAGAATATAAATGACTGGTGAATAAAGATCGATTAATGAATAAGAGCATCACACTACATGCCTAGATAGTACCCATGTGTGTGTACCTATGCATCTAAGGATATAAATATATGTATACATATATATACACATACACATATATTATATACATATATATGTGTGTGTGTGTATACATACACACACATATATATATATATATATACATACATACCTATAAACAAGCACACACACACACACAATTGTGTGTATGCTATATACACGTGGCTGTGTGGTGACACCCTAACAAACAGGAATAACGTAATAGAAACTCATAATCCAATAAACAAGGCAGCAACAAGAACAAGAGTTAAGAATTTTCCTTAAAATAATTATGATGATGATGATGATGATAATGATGATGATGAGGATGATAAGGATGAAGATGCTGATGATATTAGCAGAAGACCACAAATATAGAGAATTAACTCCCAGCCAAGTAAGTACAACAAGGTATTTTGTCTGGCATTCTACTGAGTCTGCTAATAAATAATAATAATAATAATAATAATGATGATGATAATGATAATAATAATAATAATAATAATAAAGAGATGCTGTCAGCCAGAGTGTATTCTGTTGCAAGCACAGTAACAATATTAGACACAATTTTGATTATAAAACAATATATTTTTCTCTATTTTCTCACTTGAAGTTGCTGCCTGGACCATATCTGAATAGACACCCACATTGTACCAGCAGACAGCAAATGTCTACACATCGACAAAACACTGCATTATGATTTTGTATTCAATATGATTTGGTGTGGTGGAAAAAACTGAAACTAAAAGTTCCAGTTTTGAGGAATTAATATGAAGGAATAAATAGGAAACTTAAGTCATTTTTGAAATGTATTAAGTGAAATAGAATGAATAAATGATTTAATGCAGAGAGTATATATATATATATATATATATATATATATATATATGTAAAACAATAACTAAATTAGATAATGCAAAGAGAAGACAACAAACTTCCAATGAAGAAAGATGGCAAAAAACTGCATCTAAACATTAATTTAAACAAATAACGCTATTTTGAAACACATTTACATGCAGCAGTAGCAAATAAAGCTATTCTTACTAACTACACTTTTCATACAGTTTGTAGAAAAAAACCCATTGTTGCAGCACAAGTATAGCTGTACACATAACTGTTGAGTTAACTACTCACACTCACACACAGACATACTGATGCATGCACATGCACACAGAGAAACTAGTACATACATACACACATATCTGCAGATGTTGAAGGTTGTAACAAACACACTTTCTCCCCACCCAACATTCATTTTTTTTCAATTTTTATTTTTTCACACACTTGGAAAAAAACCCCTCCAAAATACAACAAAAACCAACAAAACAAAAACAGTATGAAAGTTAATGATTAAATAAATAGAAGTATTTAGTTATGGATGATTACTGTTGGGTATTTTAATCATTGATGTGAATTCTAGTTTTGGTTTGAAGCAAGTTATTTTGTTCACCTTTTTTGAGTAAATTTTAAATTTAAATAAATGTTTTTTTTTTTTAATGGCACTGAAGCATCTGTTAACAATAGTTTATCACTGTTGTTTGCAATAGTATTCAGCAGCTGGCAAGGGGATCAAGCTAAGCCCCATATTTGATGAACCAGTGCAGCTCAGAAATACATACAAAAAGGGTAGTTAAGGAGAGTTATAATCTCCGTAGTTTCATTGGTGTTTTTATCATTTTTCTCCTCACATCCACCGAGAGGAAAGAAAAAGAAAACCCCAAAAAACAACCTCATTTTTTTTTGCCGAGTTACACAAACGTAGACATGGCAGATGGTGCAGCAGTCTCCGTTGCTTCCTTCTTGTCCTGGGTGCCATACTGTCCAATGAAGGAGCCGTCTTCATTGAATTTACTAGGATCAACGTCTCCATAGTCTCCTAAGCTATCGGAATCACTTATTCCACTGGTTTTGTCTCCATTCACTAAGGCTCCAGGTTTACCAATTCCATTTTCATCACTGAAAGATCAAAAGTTATATTTGAAGAATTAAATGGATATTGAAATAAAGATACAGATTTAGAACAAACTGAGATTATTTAAGGGAAAAACATTATGTTCCATAAAAACATTTGCAATTGTAAATCTATGTTTTACAGGCTAAATAGAACGATCTGCTGTCTGCATAAGACTAATGAAAGCCAGCTATTGTAGTAAAAATACTGATAAAAATTTATAAACAAAGAAATACATGGAAAAAGTAATTAGTTTAAAAAGAAATATATGACATTAGCTAGTGAAATAATGTAACTATTTTTTCACCAAGTATGAAAAACAAACAAAAGCTCATATTAATGAAAAATGTAATGTTAAATGTAAAAATATTTTTAATAAATAAAAATGTAGTTTCCTAAATTTCTTCAAGAGAATCAGAAAACAAATTAACACAGTATTAAAACAGCAATGTCTAATATTAAATCAATACTAAAATCTGGAGTATTGTTTTTATTCTAAAACAATTATTATACTAATAAGCTGATGTTAACAGAAAGAAATACAAGTAACACTACCCAACAGGTATTTTGTTGTCAGGACATTTTTATCTGATTTGCAGGTTTTTTGAAATGCTAAATCCCAAAACGGAATCCATGTTTTACCATCTTGTCTAGATTTCAAGATATCCAAATCCCAACTATCATCAATGGGTGATAAGCATGAACTTTTATATGGTCAATTTTCTTCTGGAGAAACAAAGTAGATACACCAAATATCCATGCTTTTTATGTATGTGGGACAGAAAAACATTGGTTGACCAAAGAATGGGTGTAGCGAACATTAGCTCCAAGGTCTTTTAATGTGGCTAAAGAACCTTTTTGTTCAACCAGGAAAAAAATCATCCTACCTCCACTCCATATGAAACTGGGCAGAATGAAGCAGTTTGTTAAAGATCTAGATACAGAAGGATGATACTTTCACTATATCTGTAGTACATTTCCCAGTCTGGGCAGTGAAAAAAATAAAGCTGGCCTCAAATCAGAAAATAGATGACAGATAGGAACTTTGTAAATTCAACGAATTGTATAGAAGCAGCTGTATGGAATCCATTTGTAATAGGTGTAAATGAATTACTGGGCAACAAGAAAGCAGCCAACTATGCCAAAATAGTCAGCAACAAGCTGTAAATTCCCTGAAAACCTCAGTAACACAAGTGATGAGCAGGGAGAACATTTCCATCAGGACATAAAACCAATGGGACAAAGGTATCGTGGTAGACTGACTTGCATGTGATGGCAGGCTATTGCTGGAACTTGGCTCAAATTCTTCCTAAAGTTTAGTGGTCAAGAAAAATTATCCAAATCCAAATTCATGGGAATTAAAATGATGTAATTTGTCTGTAAAAATTTAAAGATTTTTACTAGTTTTTCAATAGAATCTTAAGAAAGCATTCTGGTTTTGAAGAAAATACAATTTCTATCTATGTATATATGTTATACCATATTTTTCATAAGCTGTTTTATTGAAAAAACAATGAAATTCTATGGATCAGGTATCTTAAAATCTCAACGTGATGGTAATAAACTGATATCATTTTTTGGAGTCTGTGAGCCAAAAAACCCATATATATATATACGTACACATATAAACAAACTTTAAATCAGCTCTAATATGTTTGGGACATATTTGAACCTGTAAAAGCTTTTCACAGCAGTTTGCCATGGAAAAAAATTCTTACTTCAGAGAAAAAGGTTTTGAACACCATAGCCAGCTCAAAACACCCACATGCTAGTACATGGTGCAAACATTATCTAATATAGATCTCTATTCTTGAAATACAATGGTAATAATATATGATTATCATATCAAAAAGTGACAGTCTACTCAAAACTGAATTTTGTTAAGAAGCATCTATTATTTATGGGTATCATTTTGAAAGAAGAGTTCTGGTTGATTTAATTTTGTGCATATAGTCTATAATCTACATATGTGTATTTGGATGGATATAAGTTTGCTTATGCATATGCTGATGTGTTCATACACACACACACACACATATATATGGTTCCTTGCATTGTTGTAGCTTTTGAATGATATCACCCACTGACCAGGTGGGCAGGCCAATATATAATTGAGATTCAGTTGAATTAGGTATTTAAGTCGAAGCACCAAGTCAATGCGGTATTGTCCATACAACTCAAAGTAAGGTGAATAAAATCAAAATAAGCAACAGGATATCAAGAGGTGATGCAGTAGTCTATGATAAAAAAGAATGATAAATTAAAAATGAACCACAATCCGTTACAAGCTATGACCATAACAAACTTGATACAGTTCTTAGAAGTGTAGTATATTTTGAGCTACATTTGTAGCAACATGGACTTTTTCCCTCTTCTTGCTCTGTTAGAGAATTTAAGTAAAATTATATTAATGTGTCCAACTGATTAAAAAATTCTATTTATTTATGCAGCTGAGGATAGTCCTGCATTTAAAATGATGTAATGATTACATTGTTCAATTAAATGGAGCCGCTTGAAACGGTCGTACTGCATCACCTCTTGATATCCTGTTGCTTATTTTGATTATATATATATTTATATACACACACATACACACACACACACACACATATATATATATATATATATATATATATATACACACACACACACACATATATGTGCCTTGATCCTCATCTTTTCTCTTTCCATATAAGGAAGTAATATACTCACCTCTTCAGTAAAAATGTTGCACCTATCCTATCATACCAAAACTTTTTGGAAGGCCAAAAGTTTACCCATATATAACAAATACTTCATCATTATTGACATCATTATTAGTTGTGACCAGCCACTAGGTAAAACTCAAGCAATTGTTCCTTTTTGATATAATAAACACTCATACACAACAGGCTTGTACACACTTCAAGGCATTACACACACACACACACACATTTATATATGCACATACAACATATTCCTGTTATATCCATTTTATTAATTTATTTATTTTTTGTTTAACCCTTTACCTGTCCTGCATATCTTAAATGAAACACAAGACATATTTCCTTGGCATACATGTGTCATATATGACACAAATTCTCAGTTTTTTTTGGTCACCAGAGTAACTTGAGACTTACAAAAGGAAAGTCTTAAATTCCTCAGAACATAAGAAATAAAGGCTAACTAAAAGTCTGAAAAGAAGCATGAACATTTGGGACAAACTTATGAAAATGCTTTGGATAGGCAAAGGGCTAATACAGCAATGGAAGTTTCTAATTTATCGGAAAGAAGTTGTTACTACAGGAAATTGAGCCTAAACTACAACTGTCACTTTCCAACAAAGTGTAATGACTTGGCACAAAGTGGATAATTATAAAATAATAAAAAAATATGATAAATTAAAAAGAAACAGTTTCAATAAATAGGAACAAGACAAACATTTAAAATCTGTGCACAGTGAAACATTGAAGATTGGAAGGAAGGTGGTAAAAGGTGAAATTTAAAATGCTATTATTGTTGTCCCACAGAGTTGAAGAAGAGATAAATATTTCCAGCAGTGTATTTAAGTGCAAATGTAATTGTAACCGATGATTAGACCAATGATGAGATATGCTTGAAATAGCAGCTACATCTCATTCAAATTAACCGTACCATCTTATAATAAGGACTCATTGGACAGTGTAGTCAGGGATATACTATAGCTGTAAAATAAATAAAAGATATAGTGATGATGGTTGGAAAGTGTTTGATCATAGGGTTGCTTGATCATGACTGACTTGGAACTTGTTATATCACATGTTCGGATGACCTCTACTCAACTACCCGACATCTAGACTTCTCCCTCTATATCTACGTATTGGGCTAGCCTACTTCATTGTCTGGGGGCGTCCGACACAACACCTCCCCCTTTTGAGTTTTTTTTAAAACCTGAATTTATCAATTTTATTTCCTCATTGAGAAACTGGCATATCTTTTTCTCTTAGCATTAATTTCCATCATTTCTGTAGGTTTTCTCTTCCTATTCGATCTACGTGTCAGTTCTGCTTTTGCTTGTGGTTCTGGGACCTCAAACAAATCATACCATAAATCCATTGATTCTTCTCACCTCTCTTGGTTTTTGGTATATCTTTTTTTTAATTGGTTTAAATGCCTTCTGTGTTCATATTTTGGTCCTTTTACCATGTACATCACGTTACCCAGACGCCTAGTTATAATTCCTTGTTCCCAGTCCTGTTTTCCGTTACTATATATTTTAAAATACACTTTGTCACCTGTGTTAAAAAATTTCGTTTTTCTTCCCGAATTTTCTATTTTCTGTTTCCTGCTCGGCAACCATTTGTCAAAAATAGAACGAATATTTCTGGAAAACATCAAATCTGCAGGTGACCTACCCGACTCTGCATTTGGATTCGGTGTTTATACACCTGCAAAAACTTAGTCATATTTGTATCTTCAAGGATTTCCTGTTTGGTCTTCCTTAAGGCTCTCTTGAATGTGTCGATGAATCTTTCTGCTAACCCATTTTACCTTGGATGGTATGGCGGAGTTAACACATGCTTTATCTGAACTGACTTATAGAATCTTTCGAACTCCTTCGCTGTGAATTGTGTACCATTATTTGACACGATCGTATCTGGCACTCCATACCGAGCGAACAGTTCTTCCAAGAAGTCAATCGTCACACTAGTGGTTGGCCTTGAACATTTACACACTTCAGGCCATTTGGAATAGCTATCCACCACAATGATATAATAAGAGCTATTTATTGGTCCTGCAAAATCCACATGTAGTCTGGACCATGCTGAATCCGTTTTTGGCCACGGTTGAATCTGCACTGGGGGCGCCTTTGCTGCCATAGCGCATCCCCTAC
Organism: Octopus bimaculoides; assembly: GCF_001194135.2. NCBI lineage: Eukaryota > Metazoa > Mollusca > Cephalopoda > Octopoda > Octopodidae > Octopus > Octopus bimaculoides. The sequence goes on from NC_068985.1 coordinate 43,574,799, forward strand.
ACTGTTTTACCAGTCTCTCAATTTGCTTGTCCATATTTGGTCAATAAACGTAACTTCTCATAAGGCTCTTCATCCGGACAATCCCTGGATGTCTTACATGAAAGTCTTTTAATACTCTGTTTTGCAGTGCTTCAGGTATTACCACTCTTTGTGCATATAATAATACCTCATAACATACTGAATAGTGCTTTGAATTTGTGTCCCACTCATTTATATTTTTTGTGTTACTCAACATTTTAAAAATCTTATTTATGATCCTATCATTTCCCGATTTCAATTTAATTTCTTCCTGCGTTACTGGCAAATCACGTACTACATTGCACAAAATGTTCTTCAGTTCCATTTCTAGTTTTAACGATGCAATCACTGTGTCTTCAAAAGGTTCCTCATATTTTGGAATTAGCCTAGACAACCCATCTGCGTGTCCCATTTTCATTGATAGCAAAAATTCCATCTCGAAATCGTAGTTCAACAGAGTAGTCCCCCAGCACTGTAAGCAGTTTGCTGAGTGCATGGGGATACCCTTTCTCGAACCAAAAATAGACAATAACGGTCGGTGATCCGTTTGCAGTGTAAACTTCCTCCCATGTAAGAATTTATGGAATTTTTTTACTGTGAAGATAAATGATAATGCCTCTTTTTCAATCTGGCTGTAGTTTCTTTCCACTGGTAATAGAGCTCTTGATGCATGTGCAATAGCTTTGATTTTACCATCATTAAATTTATGCAATATCACAGCTCCTATACCATATTCACTGGCATCTGATGCCACAATTATTTTCAGATTTGGGTGAAAATGAGTTAATGATAAATCTGATGTTAACCGCTTTTTTAGTTCCTCGAATGATTTCTGACGTTCGTTTGTCCAGCTCCATTTTGAGTCCTTCTTTAGCAACTTATTCAACGGAGCTCTTAGCTCATACATTTTAGGTATGTACAACTGGTAATAACTTACTAAACTTAAAAATGCTTGTAGTGTTGTTTTGTTAGTAGGAGCAGGCATTTTTTTTATCATGTTGATCCTAGAAGGGTCCGGTTTTTGTCCGTTTTCATCGATCACCTGTCCTAAGTACTTTATTTTTGTCAAGAAAAATTCAAATTAATCCTCCCTTACTTTAAACCCGTAATCACATATTCATTTGAAAACCTCTTCTCTATGTTCAATATGTTGGTCCCTTGATTCCCTTTTCATCAATATGTCATCGAAGTATGGGACCGCAAACTCACAATCTGCTAGCATAGTATCCATCACTTGCTGAAATATTGCTGGTGTGACCTTTACCCCAAATGGCAGTCTTTTAAAACGGTACAGACCTTTATGAGTATGATTATTAATACTTTAGCACATTCTTCATTTACCAGTAATTGGAGTTAGGCCTCTGACAAATCCAGCTTGGAAAAAATGTTCCCGCCACTGCACTTAGCAAATATGTTTTCTAGGTTTGGAAGCAGATAATTGTAATTTTTTAAACAATCATCAAGACCAGTGGCTGTGTGAGCTACGAAATCCTTGTCGCCACTGTTATATCGCATGTTTGGATGACCTCTACTCAACTACCCGACGTCTAGACTTCTCCTTCTATATCTGTGTATTGAGCTAGCCTACTTCATCATCTGGGGGCATCCGACACAACAGAACTAAACAACAACAACTTAGAGAGTTAAAAAGAAAAAGCAGTAGCGCACATATTGATATTTAAGTTTAAATTAAAATATAAATATAACAAAAGCAGCCATAAAAAAAAAAACATAAACTAGAGACAACATATTTTACATATGCTATATAATGTAAATGAACATTATTGGTGGTGGTGATGGTAGTGAAGTGATAGTGATAATGATGGTGATGATAAGTGGTATTGGTAGTAGTGGCAATGCCAGCAGTGGTGACAATGATTGGTGGTGGAGCTGGTAACAGTGTTGATGGTGGTAGTGATGAATAACAGCAACAACAATTAACTTAATATTAAATTCCTATTTTTTAAAAATGAACTAAAAAGTGTAGTATGGCTGAAAATGGTGTGTCATGCATAGAATAAAGTAAGGTGAAGTAAGGTTGCGATGGACTTACAAAAACTAAAGAGGAGAGAAAATGGAGAGGCAAGTGCTTAATATAGATTTTACCTTTTTTTTCTGTAAAGCATTGAAGGAAAAGAAAGAACGAACATGATGACAAAAGAAAACATTGAATGTCTGTTGGTGTGAATACTCTGCCAGTCAAATAGCAAATCACATCTTTTTTTAAGGGTATTAACAAAGCAAATATTTAACCCAAAGGGTTAAATATTTGCTTTGTGAGGTTTGTAATTTATTTAATTTATAATAAATATTCGAATATTATTTACTGATTAACACTGTAGAGAATAAACACTGCAATTTTATATATTTTCTCAAATAAACATAATACAACAAGAAATACATATGGTAATATAAGATATAACATGATAAAGTATTAGGTAGATAAATGTTTCATTTTAACGACAGCAGCTCAAGATTTTAGTGTTTTTATTATAGAATTGGGAGTTAAAGTTTTTCTTTAAGTAACAATAGCTTGCTACATTGATAAGAGTAAAGGCTTTTTCAGATTTGTAGGAGGGAAAGAAAAATATAATGTTTAACAACATAGGCACCCCTAATATTTACCTTACAAAAATACATACCAGTAATATTGGCTTAAATAAAATAGATGCTTGTAATATTAGGTCTAATAAAATAGGTACCTGTGATATTAGTCTTACATAAATATGTATCTATAACAATGGCCTTAATAAAATAGATACCTGTAATATTAGTTTTAATAAAATAGGTAGCTGTCACATAGGCCTAAATAAAATAAGTCCCTGTTATAATGGTCTTAATAAAAGAGATACCTGTAATATTAGGGGCAAATTCAATCAGCTGTAATCCTCCCTAAAAAATTGACATTGTACTTTGTACAAGAACAAAGATATTAAAATATCATTTTCTTGCTATTTGTGGATTGACGAGATTATTAAAGAAGAACTGTGTCACTGGAGAATATTTATAAAAGTTATCAGAGAAGATATCTAGTTTGTGACTTACTTTTTACTGTCATTGAGGTGGTCATCAGTACTGTACGGATCATGGCCTCGTAGTCTTTCTTCTTCTTGCACTGGAGAGGAAAATACATTTTTAAATATGACAGACATATACATCATTGTCTGTGAACACATCATTTTAGAATGTGATATTTTAAAAACACCCATAAATATATGCTCTGGTTTAGTCTCTCAGAACCAGAGCACAGTGATGATGTTGATGATGCCTAAGATGATAATGACTACAACATAGTATGGTAAACTATTGTACAGATATTTTACAAATAACAAAAATTGCTTAACTAATTCTTTTTACTATGGCTAAAACTATAACAATTCAGTTTACTTAGAAACACGTTTCTATCAAGTAATTAAATCTTCCTCTTCACAACTCAAAATGATATCCTTAATGAATTGCTAAATGTATGTTAGTCTATGACAGCATGGGTTTGATAGGTCTGTTTTATTGTTTTTAACCATCAATCTATTACTTGTCATTCTTCAATAACCTATAATCTCTCAAATAGTCACCCTTGTCTTATTTACACTATCACTTTACATAGAGTCCACATTGATTAGCCAACACAATGGTTATATATAGAATAATGAATTATTATCCTTAATTACAAGTATTTATAAAACAAGAATCCAATGAAATATGGTTAATTAGTTTAATTTTATTTTATGATCATTTATAGATAACCTCTAACAGCAAATCTGTTGTTGAACAAATTTTTCTTGTTATTTTTGCTAAGATATCAATTTACATCGCACAAAACTAAGCATTGTTATCTGTTCATAATACTTTGTATCAAACAACACAAACATATCTTCATTCTCTTAACTTCATTTTGGAATATTAGTAGTAGTAGTATTCATCATTATTTAATACCCACTTTCCATCCTGGCATGGGTTGGACCATGGGTTGGAATGTGCTATCTATTTTTTCTGCTGCTTAAAAGTTATAGAATTTTGAGTAAACTTCTAAATGAATTAAACATTTCAACCAAAATTAACAAAAGCTCAGAATTGTTTTTCCCAATATACTGAAAATGACACTTAAATACTTAAAGTATTCATGAAGTGCTTACTTCTTTAGAAAAAAAAGACGTCTTAAAAATAAACCAATAAAATATGACTTACCATCATATTTGGCTTCACGGTTTCTCTTGGCAATACACACAATGATCAGAATGAGGATGAGAAGAGCAATTGCCACCATCATGGCAATAAACCAGGTAGCAGAAGTTAGATCTTGAGTAGCTGTGCCTTAAAGTACACACAAACAGAAAATTAGTGTTACATTTTGCATTTAAAAGCTATTTAGAATAGATAAAGGGTTGGTCACAAGTGGGACGCAGCTCACAAGTGAATCACTGATGGAATGAGGAGGAGGAGGAACATTGGAATATTTCTATATGTGATATATGATATACATGCACACACGTGTGTGTGTGAGCCACATATGGACATAGGAAAACATGAAAAATAAAAAACGGACCATTACAAAAAGAAGTTGCTGATATCTGTAGTAGATAAATATTTGCGTAAGGCCATGTATTTTGAGGCATGTGTTTTAATAGGCAATTAAATCAGCCCAGTTATTTGTATCCATCCAAGACGAATGGCAGTATTTGAATTCAAATAAAGATGAAAATAAATACCAGCATGTATGTCTAATGCTGCTCTACACTGAGCTTCACTGACATAATGCAGTCATACTTGATAAAATTCATGTGTTTAACTTTTTGTTCCTTAAATATTCTTATGTCAGAGATACAACTAATTAACACAATATTTCTAATATTTCTTCACAGAATTTGTAATCTATATTCCTGAAATTGTCTTTATCAAATATTAATGAAGGAGACTGAACACAAGCCAACAGCAATGTGGTTTTCTACCTGCTAGAAATAGCAACTAAATATCCCTTAAATTACACTATCATTTCTGAAGAGAGAGACATACATTGGTTAATATAGTCTGACAGAGTGGTCAGAGTTGGAATGCCTTAATCATCAAGTGTCTAGTTAGAATGACTTCTATAAATTTGTTTCTCAAAGGTACAAATAGAATCATATCATTTTAACGATCACCTTATGTTTCCTTACAGGGTGTCTCTTGTACTTCAGTCAAAATTTCTTTTAAAACTATTTAGTGCTTCACCTGTTTATACTTTAATGTAATAATTAGTATTAATGGATGCAAAAATTTCCTCTCCAAATAACATTGTTCCAAAACATTTGATTTCTCTTTAGCTTTAAAACAAAATAATTTATTCCATTTTGTAAATCATTTGCCAATGCAGAGAATTTCTTGATTTCTTGAATTCAGCTGTTTCCTTTATGTATAGCAAACCTCTCTTAACCTATGTAATAGCTAATAAGCAAGAAACTTTCTGATTATGGCTAAAATATTAGTCTGGAAGAAGATAAAATCTAATGTTTTTTGTAAGTGATGCCTTATTTATCCACTGTCTGGGATTACTTTCTACTGTCATACAAAATGTACGGACTTATAGTCTCCCACAACTAAAGTAGAATACTGTATTGGATATAAACAGTGACAATGGAATAGGTCTGGGCTCTTTGCTTCCTGTTCAGCACAATTTGTATCATTGGACGGTAGCTATAAACAGCTTTGAGGAACATCTCTTGACCCTGGGTCTTTCATATGCAGCAGGCCTGCAAACATTATTGAACATTAGTATACAGAGTATAGTTTTAATAAATTACATGAATGAAGACACAAGGTTTATAAAAACATGCTGATGATTGAGATGATAGATGAAAAATGCAATAGAGACAGTCAGGCACTTGAAAGGAGAAGAGACAGTTTGAGATAAAACTAGTTTATAGGAGCCATAGGCTTTCTAAAATACATCATTCAATTATTATAGCTAGGTATTTACTATCATGCTTAGATGATGACAGTGATTATCTTAATTAAGATCTGTATATCAATATAAAAAATAAAAGACAATAGGATGAATTGGGAGATGCAGAAGTGAATAGAAAATATTGATTTAATCATGTTTTTACATGATCAGATAATGATGCTGGGATAATGTAGATGTTTTTGAAACAATAGAAAAGAATAGAAAGAATGAATAACGGGGTGAAAATAGAACCAAACCATGTATCTATATGCAATGGGTAAGACAGAACCAGAGATTATAATCAAAGAAGATAACAGAAAAATTGAAATTAGTTCATATTTATGCATGTGAAGTGTAGGTAAAAATATGAAAGTATGAAGATAGTCTTTGAGAACTGTATAAAAAAACTAAGTTCATTAGAAGTACTGAAGTTGATAGATTATTGTATTTAGGATGTGAGTGTATAATTAGAAAATGTTAATGAGCTTATGAGTGGAATCATTCAATCAGCAAGAATCTTTAACTTTTTAAAGCTAAAATAGACCCAATGTATGTAACTATTTCTAAATGTGCCATCTCCTGAGATGGGGCATTAATTTCGTCAATTTATATTTAAAATTAATAAAATTCTTGAAAATCAAAGATATTCAAACTTGGCAATAAGGTAAACTAATGACTTTGAGCTTTTCAGACATTTTTGCTGAAGGACAGGGTGACTATAATTGTATGAAGTTCAAGGTCTCTGAGAGATAAGATTCTTTTATGTTAATATGAATAACTAAATTTACTAGGAACAAATATGTTAAAAAAACATACATAAAAAAAATCAGTCATTTCTATGACTAAATGAACGATCACATCTTTTCTAACTTGTTCTTTAACCCTAGGCCATCCCTCATTGAGAATTCTAGTGATAACATTTCAGGATCACATTATCAAATGAGTCCTTCTTGTCTAAGATCTTAAGGAATGATTTGAGGGAAATTTGGCTGCTATTGCAGAAGATCAAATGACTGTGTAGAAACTCCACTACTGGCTAATTTTCATGCTAGTTTCACATGGTAGTGGTTATGGTTGGGTTAATTGAGAGAAGACAGGGAACAAGATAGATTAAAACTTTCTCTTCAGTTTTGATCTAAGGCCTTCACTCTACTTAATGGGAATGTAATGAGGAGAGAATAAAAATAATAATTTAAAAAAATTAACCTATATTATGTATTGATGAATACATGATGAAAACAGTAATTTTATATATATGATCATCATAATCTTTATCATCATCATTACATAAAAGTTAACTACTTTTCTATGATGCACACACATGTACACACACATATGCATGCATGTGTGCACACTCATACACATACAGAATATAGTAAAGATAATATCAGGAGGACTCAGTATATAGATAACAAATTATTAACTCCAAATTGAAGGCAACTGATTGACAGGGCCATTAGAGTGCCAAATAGAAAGCCTGGGGGTATATGTTCTGAGTCTCTGTGCCCTGAGTTCAAATTTTGCCTTTCATTATTTTAGGGTTGATAGGTGAAATACAAGTTCAGAGCTGTGAATTAGTCAAATTGCTAAGAGTGTTGGATGACAAGCTAACTTTTGGTATCTGTTTTGGTCAAATTTCACATAATGATTCAATTCCCAATGATAGCCAGAGATTATGAGACAACAACTGATTATGGAAAATGTAATGGGCAGTGGAAAAGGATTGTGGCTATTGTCTGCCACAGCAGTTAAATGATGATAATGATGATGATAGTGATGATGAATCCAAAATTTAAAAGTAGTTAAAAAGGTAGAAACATAATGGAAATAGTACCAGATGTAAGAAGAAAAAGAATCTACTTTAGTTATATACGGTTAAAAATACCATCACATTCCAAAATAAATAATTAAACATTAAATTTATCCAATGACAATATTAAATTGGTCATTTTTACATTAACAAATTACAAGTTATAAATAATTCTTGGAACTAAGTGTTAACCAAAATACAAAATATTTTCTGTATTATAACAATGATTAGTGTAAAATATGCTGCTATAAAAGTTATGAAGGTTAGTATTTTTAGCCTAATTTTGCCTACAGTATGTTAGTAGAAAAAGAACAACACGTAGTTAATAGGTTATTACTACAAGTTAATAAACAACACCAATATTTTAGTTCTCTCAGTTTGTTTTTTTTATAAAAGTTTGTTTTTACATGTACAATTCGTATTTTGAAGAAAATAAAACAAAATAGCTTTGTAAGTGGATAGAATTTTTTAAGGATAGAATGGATGAGGAGAGTACAATTCTTATGTCTTGTAGGACCTTAATGGTTAAAATACTTTTTGGCTTTGAGGAAGCAGCATATATTTTGGATAAATTTGAGAAATTACTCAGGGATGTTGAGTTAAGTTAGTGTTAACGTATTTGATTTACTGAGCATCAAACAGTAAAAAAAAAAAAATGCAGTGAAGAAACAATAACTTTATTTCAATAACTAAAATTATTTTAATCACTTCTTATCCACTTGTTTAAAATAATGTTAATCATTGAAGTAAGGTTGTCTTTTCTTCAACACATAATTTTTTCTAATTAGATTTTTGATGTCCTCCTTGATATAGTTTGTATAATGCTAAAAATATGAAGGATTCAGAAGAAATCATCAAAGACAATAAATTGTGTTATATTGTGTACAATTATTTTATGTTGGCGGATGAAAATGAAAACGTATACAGTTCTCTGCTTAAGTAGGGTAACATGCATTTTGAAGTTATTCACTAATAGGATGAAAATTTTAATAAATGGAAAATGAAGATCAGTTGGTACTGAATAGATGAGCAGGCCATGAGAATAACATATGGTATTGGTAACATGTTAAGGTATTGGTATAGAGTATATAAGGAGGATAAAAGAAATTCTTAGATGAAAATAAAGTACATAAGAAGGATGAAAGGAATTCTTAATGAAAATAGAGTACATAAGAAGGATGACAGTAATTTGTTAATGAACAGAAAGTTAAAGGTATAACATCGATACTCTTCCTCTCTAGCAATATCTACTAATTTATGGCCATTGTCACACTATTGTTTAATAGCATAGATATTGTTATACAATGTCTATATAGTTTCTTCGATAAGAAAATAATGAATGGACTTACATCTACTTTTGTTAATGGAATGATCTGGAGTAAGGGATTATGCTTATAGCCTTCTTAGCCCCTTGGGGACTAATGATGTTGACATGGCTGATGTTTCAGTTATCACAATTTCTATTCTTAAAACTAACAGAAAACCAAAATATTCTCTCCAAAGATAATTTGTACATTCAACTACTAGTCATGACAAGCAAATTCTAAACATTTTAATTCTTAACTGTGCATCTACCCATTTGATCTGAAATATTTTTCACAAAAATATAAGATTCCTAGACAAACTATGAGGGGGTTGGAGATTTTGTAAAGAGTAAATGTAAGACTAATTATACACAAGTAAATATATCAGAGTGTTTTAAATTTAAAAAAATTATTATCAACATAAGTTCATTGAAAGCTTCTAGAATCTTAACTGGTAAAATAATCAAATAATCTATCATTATTAACAGTTTTTTTAAATAAAAGAATTCAGCAGCTGATAAAATGTTATTTATAAAATTGTTGAAACTATTCTTTGAAAACTCTCTTTTCATTGAAAATTGGGAATAAACAGTAAATGTGGATATTGTGTCTTTGAGCTAAATCTTACTGTTGTATCAAAGAATATTTTGCTTGTTTTTAAACCCTCTTGTTATGTCCTCTTTTGATGTGGGAAGATAATCCAAGAAACCAAACACCATAAGAAAATGAAAACAGAAAATATGTGGCACATTTCATAGATAATACAATGATAAAAGATAAAAATAAAAGATTATGTACAATTAAATTAAATGAAATAATTTTTTAAAATATAACTTCTTTTTTATTGAGAAAAATCTCCTGTCCTCATTTTCTCTTAGGAAATTATTTTACACTTTATCTTTGATATAGGTATTACATAAATATTCTGAATACAAATATAATGAAGTCTTGTGCCACATATTTTTGATAGAAAGAAATTAGAAAATGAATCAAGATGAGAAAGCACTATGATGGTGTTAGTAGAAAGGCCAAATACCATTTTAGTTGTTATGAAGGAGAGGAATTGTTTAAGTAAATGCCAGAGTAATGGACCTATTGCAATCACAGATATATTTACCTTTAAATATAATAGAAGGATGAGCTGAAATAAGCATTTGTATAGAAGTTGGCATGAAAACAATGTAAAAGCACAACAGCAAATGGTTGAAACATCCAAATAATATTTTCAAAATAGAGAAAGAGAAAACAGAATTGAGAAGACAAGAAATATATTTGAAAGGTATGTTAAACTGTGTAATATTGTGCTAAACAGTAATAATAATTGTTTCTAATTTAGGCACAAAGCTAGTAGTTTTGAGAATAGTTAGTCAATTATACTGACCCTAGTACTAGACTGGAGGGATAAAAGGTAAAGTTGATCTTGGCAGGATATGATCTCAGAATGTAAAAAGCCAGAACACATACTGTAAGACATTTTTTCTGATGCTCAAATTCTATCAACCTACCATCTTAAAACAATTATTTCTAACAGAGTTGCAAGGCCTGAAATTTTGTGAGAGGGGGTTAGTCAATTATATTGTGCCCCACAGTACTTCAACCATACTTTCTTGAAGTACAGGGTTAAAGTTAACCGAACATTTTCCCACAGATTTCTAACCTTGTGCCTATGCTAGAAACAGTTACAGGTTTTGCTGAAACTCCTGGTGTCTTGCATGTGTAGCGGGCTTGCTACCTACAGCCTACAGTACCATGATATCCATTCTTTTCAGCAATCTAATACTTTGCTGGTTATTCTGGCCATTATCATTATTATTATTATTATTAATAATATTAATAATAATAACAACAATTCATAATAGTTTAATACAATTCTAAATTTAGAATTAACTTCCTTTTAATTTTAACTTGTATTTATGTATAAATGATGGATATTCATTGAGGCAGACAGACAAGAACACCATTTGATTTAGAGTAATGAATTTATTTCTCTATTATGTGCTCCCCACACTATTAAATTACCAATGATATTCAACTTATTGAATCAAAAACTCTTGTTAGAAATTTATTTTTGGTCTTAGTTATTTTAATAATCTTTCTACAAATATCTTGCTTTAAACAAAATACAGTTATTTATTAGCTATCAAAGAATCTGATGGATTAATCTATCAAAATACTAACAAAACATTCTTCTACATTATAAGCTCAATTTTTTTTTTATGTAGAACTTCTATGAAATCTAACCACACATATAATGACGTTATATTTTCTATAGTGAGAAATTCATAAACAGAAGCGATCCATTTTCTAAGTAGTCCTATGTCTGTAGGGAAAAACTTTATCTATAATTATATAATTATAACGCTGTGTAGCCTGAGTGTTTTCAAGAAAATCTTTGCAGAGAATGCAATGCAAGTATAGCGAAACCTACCTAAGTTAATTTAAGTATATAAATGTATCATTTGTGAATAGATGACATTAGATTCATCAAGCAAAGTATAAATTAGGAATTGAAGAAGAATGTGAAAAATATTTAAAGATTTAGAGGCAGAGTTGCATCTAAAGCATTTGTGTGTTTGCATTACCGACTTTCTGAAAGAGCTGATAATGACATGAAGAACAGCTAGTAAGATGGCAATAGCCATTCATAAGCTATAAGATAGATAGGAGAAACATTTCTGTTATTTTAAGACAAGTAATATAACAAACAAAATAGAAGAAATAAAATATCACACACAAATATAACTGAACAATATCTATAACAAGACACTGAAGTAAAATAGATGTTTAGGCAGAGAGAGTATAAAGAGATGAAGTTTAGCAGCAGAAGAGTAAATGTAACATATAAACAATAAACAATTTCTAAGTACAAAAACAACAACAATAAAATCAACCAGTCATTATTTTATTATTTAATAATATTAAATTAATCACCTGGCTTAGGCAAAGTAATTTTTTTCCAGCTACTTGCTGCTTGGCGTTCACCACTTTTAGCAACAACTCTAAATTCATACCATATTCCGGCAGATAAGTTAGATATATTCTGCCAGCGATTCAACATCTGACCAGGAGTGCTTTTCAGATTGCTTTCACCTTTCATAGAAAATAAAAGAAGAGATTTGAAAGTTATGAAGATTAGAATTTATCATCTTTTGTTTTGAAAGTAAAATTCAACATGCATGTATATTTGTTTGTATGCATGCATGTACATATATCCATGTGTATGTGCACAGATACAGCAATACCACAACTTAATGATTTGATTCATTCTAAATGTCTAATCATTAAGTGAGAATCTAATTCACATAGAAATCATGCTATAAACTATTGTCTTTAGATTTTTTATTCATCACTTGATATTTTTTTGCTGCTTGTTTTAGTTTCATCACCCAAAAGCTGAAGGAGTTCTTCTTTTCTTTATAAGCATGTCATGGGTTCCATGCTGTCATGCATGTCTATTCTTTTCTTTACAAATCTCACAATAACAAACGCGAGATATATTTAGATCTACAGCAACTTGCCAACTTTGTTTGAAATTTGAATATTAAGATTTTAAAAAATCTTAATTTTTTTGAATTTGTGAAAATGATTCTTCAAGTCCTTTATGAGCAAGGGAATAAACAGGTGTTTCTATTGTGATATCTTTTTTAAGATTTTTCCTTAAGTTCTTCCATTTCAATAAGATTTTCATTTGTGGTATTGAATTGAAACACATCATTTATGTTGTTCAAGGAATCTCTGCTGGTTCTTCAAATCTATCAATATTGTCAGTGAATTAAATATTTTTCATAGTTTTTTTTTGCTGTAAATTTGTTCCAAGTGCTTATTATTTTTACTGCATCTAAAACTTTATTTAAAGTCTGTTTTTCCTTGCCAGCATCAAATGATTTCCTTCTTCCATATTTGCACTTCAAATCTCTCAAAACTGTCATTAAATTGAGGACGAAGTGTATTCTAAACATTTTTCATAGTTTACTCTGTAATTTTGTTTCAGGCTCCTTTTATCAACAACATTAAAGGATCAAATGTGTGCTGAAGATAATATGCTTTGAATGTTGCAATAAAATACTGATCCATTGACTGAGAAAGTATAAACATTAATCTAATATTTGAATGGTGATGTTGTAGAGGTTGTATATGAGGAGGTCTTTCAAAAGTGAAGCAGTCTCTCAAGCGTTTTTATTTGCTTTCCTTACGACTGAAAGAATAACTTTTATGAGACCTCTAATTGCTTTTGGATTTTCAGCATGATGCAGAAGCATCACTTTCAACTTATAGTCTCTAGTTACATTACCTCCAAATGGTAATGGTATCCATTCTCTAGCTACTTTAAAACTGGCATTGTTAATTTTTTACCTTCTTGCTGATGTGTGCTTCAAAAATAGTTTCATATTATCTATATTAGAAATTTATGAGAATATTAAACTATATTCCTCTATTATTTCTTCTAATTTGTCAACACGCAAACTAACTGAATGAACAAACACTTATGCTCACATTACTGCAGTGCATTGTGATAAATTAACTTTGAAAGCAATCATTATGAATGTTCAGCATTTATTTTGCTTAAGTATTATTTTTTGCATATTTATAATTAAAGTAGGTTTATTAAAAAGGGGTGCCATTAAGTTGGAGATTATTGAGACATAACTATATGTGTATATGTAGAAATACGTACACACACACATAAAATAAAGAGCTACAACAAGGTGGTGAGACACTGTACTGGAGAAGATTTATTCAACTTATGAATGAAAGTGTAGAAAAGTTCAGATGTAAAAGAAGGATAATTATGATGTATACGTGTGTGCGTGTGTGTGTGAGAGAGAGAGAGAGAGAGAGAGAGAGAGAGAGAGAGAGAGAGAGAGAGAGTTAAGATATCAAAACAGATAAATAAGAATTTAGAGTAAGTTAATGAATCAACATGAAGTAGATTAAATAAATGGTCCAGACATACCAAGTTTTCTATATTCGACAACATGCATCAAGCCAACATGTTGATTAGTTTTGTTGTAATCAATTTTCCAAGATACATTTAATGAATTATTTCCCATTGGTGTCATGTTCCAGTCAGGAACAATTGGCACTAGAAAATAAATAAATAATTAAATAAATAAATAAATAATAATAATAATGAAAAGAAACAATAATAATAATGATAATAATAATAATAATAATAATAATAATAATAATAATAATAATAATAATAATAATATGAGTAATAGTTTCAAATTTTGGTATAAGACCAACAATTTTGTGGAAGGGTATAAGTCAATTACATTAACCTCAGTACTTGACTGGTACTTTATTTTATTGATCCTGAAAGGATGAAAGGCAAAGTTGTCCTTGGTAAAATTTGAATTCAGAATGTAAAGAGTGAAAGAAAATGCTGACATGCACTGCTCTTTCATTCAATAATAATAAAAGGAACTGAAAATTATTTGAGAATGATCCCTGACTTACCATCCATGCAAGAAGTGCAAAAGGTTGTTTTAACTGGTATTTAGAAGAGCATTGTTGCAGTGAATTTTCTTTCCTTTTTATTTTTTTTTGTTTTTTTCTATTTTTCATCTTTTTCTATTTTTTATTTTTTGTTTCTTTCTTCCCTTTTTTTCTATCAAATAATTTGACTTTGTAAATGAAAAATCTGATGTGTTTATTTTAATGGTCTACCAAAGCAAATAGTAAGTTTCTTTGTTGTAGGCATCAGGAAAACACTCAGTAAGAAATAGAAACAAAATTGAAAGAAGATAATAATAATAATAATAATAATGATGATAATAATAATAATACTAATAATAATTTCATCGACCCCTAAAGGATGGAAGGCAAAGTCAACTTCAGTGGAATTTGAACTCAGAATGTGAAGACAGATGAAATGCTGCTGAGCATTTTGTCCAGTGTGATAACATTTCTACCAGCTTGCAGCCCTTATATAATAATAATAATAATAATAATAATAATAATAATAATAATAATAATAATAATAATAATAATAATAACAACAACAATAAAAATAATATGAGTATCCTTTGTGATCATAATATTGCAACAAAAGAATTTGACAAGCTCAGAAAACATAAGATTTGCTCATTGAAATAGAAAAAAAATATATGGCATCTCAAGGCAGTTATAATACCAGTGATTGTAGATGTGCCAGGAATGATCAAAAAAGGAACTGAAAATTATTTGAGAATGATCCCTACCTTACCATCTGTGCAAGAATTGAAAAAGATTATTTTAACTGGTATGTCACACATTGAGAAGAGCATTGTCAATGTGCGAATGATAAGTTTTTATGTAAATAATTTATTTTTCTTCATAACTTCATTTGATTTTGTAAACGAACAATCTGATGTGTTTATTTTAATGGCCTATCAATGTATACAGTGAGTTTCTTTGCTCTAGGTGTTGAAAAGATACTTGGCAAGAAATGCAAACAAAATTGAAGGAAAAAAGTACCCGATATCTCCTAGAGCTGGTGATTTAATTTACAGTAAATTAAATCACCTGTTCCAGGAGATATCAAGTACTTATTTTTTTTACTGATGTTGGAGACAAGCTTAAATACAGTAGTATATGAATTTAAACTGTAGAGAATGAAATTAAATGCTTTGATGCCCTCTACTGGTCATATATATTATATGAATTAGTGAATGTGCATCTCTTGATTTGTGCCTCTATACACTTACTTCCTGCATCTGTGGTCCATACATCAATATAATATGGTTCTCCTTCACCAGCACTGGTCATTGCTTGAATCTGTATCCGATAGTTTGTACTGGCTTCCAAACCACGTAGTATATACTCTGTCATTGTTGGATCAGTAGTTGGTTCATCTTCAAATTGTACTGGAGATACTTTCAAACCATTAACTGCAGAAGACATTTTAAAGCAATATATCTCTTAAGTACTTTCTCTAACATAATTAACAATTGTATTTTTGAAATTTTGATAATTATAAATTTAATTTCATTGAATGAAAATATTTTACAGATAATATTTATATCTAAGAAAACTTACTCCTTTGGAATCCAATATTATAGCCAATTAACAAACCATTCCTTTCTTCTGGGGGTTCCCACTTTAAGTGGAAGTGACCAGATCCTCTAACTAAGGCCATAAAATAATGAACTCTGCCAGGAGCTGTATAAAGAAAATAATAGGACAGTAACAAATATATAAAATACCTTCATTGTAATTATAAATTCATTTTGAACTGATAAAAGGAGAACAGTTTTGCAAGGACTGGAAATAGTCAAGAGATTCCTCCTTAGTGTATTATTAGAAGTTATTTTATTGATCATGTAAGGATGAAAGATAAGCTTTTAGGGTAGTATCAACAGATTTTTGTGTAGTATCTACAACTAAGGCAAGACTAATACCTCAGATTTCAGATAACAAAATCTCAGAAAAATAGCAAAGGATATGCCTCTTATTAGACTGTGCAAAAATGCAAATATTTCACTAAAATGTGGATATTATCAACCATTTCCAGCATTTTTCTCAAAATGACATTTCTGACTGTGAGTAGCAATCTATAGGTCATGATATCTCTGAGAATAATTGATGTATTGCACATGTATTGCTTTGATACTTGTCTAGATGCTGTTCTAGTGTGATTAGATACGCTTCATTTGTTCATCTTCCAGAGACACTTGAATGCTACTACCCAGGGGTCAAAAATGCTCGAACTGCTGCATATGGTTATGAGCAACCCCACAACGAAATCTAGGACAACTTCATCAATGTCTTTAATTCAGCATCTAGTCTGTACCCCAATCTGTTGGCATTCCAAATTAGAGCACATTATCTTTGATAGTTTGGTAGAAAAATCAACCTAAAATAAGAGTATGTTTGCCTTATCGGTCATTTTGAATTTATAATTAGGTCATGAATAGATAATGTGGAAACTTGAATATTATGATTTTTGATAGAACTGACATTGTTCTTGATGTATGCCATATTTGGTTTGCCTGGGCTTTATTCCCACTGAGTGAGGGCATCTTCAATTTAGGAGTGTTTTCCTATGTCTGAAGTGTTAGTCTTGCCTTAACTTTAGTATTCCTAGATTAGCTTTTAGAGTAGTATCCATAATCTTGTACAGTAGTATCTATTGTGAGGTGGTAGTTTGCAATCTACATCCTACAGATGCAAACATTTATTTTAATGATTGAAGAACAGATAGGTTTATACAAAAAAATTGAATACATTGAAAGTATAACTCTGCACCATTTATTGTTAACTATCCACATCAGTGGTTCTAAACTTGTGGGTGGCAAGGACAAAATCTTATTTTAGAAACATAAAACAACTGTTTAATCTATATTAAGCAAGGCTGAGTTTCAATATGTTTTCTATCAACTTAATTCAACTGACCTCCCTCAGGTGTCTGGACATCAATGACATTGCTCTCGGGGCCTTCATAATATGTGTTGCGTGCTACCACTGACAAGCTAAAGTTTGAATAAGCAGGGAGCATTACGTTGGCTTTCACTTTAGATGATGTTCTACGATGTCGACTTCTCCGTGTTGAACGGCGATTATGTGTATTTTCAGAAACATCAATTTTCTTTAAAGTTGTTTCTTTCTCACCAGGTTTCCAGAAAAGAATCTAGAATCAAAACAAAATTTAATAGATGCATTGTTATGCTTGAATTAGAATATCAATATCTAAGCTATTAATAAACCATTACAGTTATTTCATTCATTTGACATTCATTTTTCCATGCTAGTATGGACAGGAATTGATTTTGAGGCAGTATTTCACAACTGAATGCTCTTCTTGTTGCAAATTTTCACCAGGTTCTGGGTAATGGATTTTTATATTCCAAAGTTGTTTGAAAGTGCCGAGCAACTGATTGTAATGTTGTCAACAAGGAATTTCAACATCAGTATCATTTTGCTCACATGATGTTAACCAAAATATTAGCCTTCACTCCCACAACCCACCCCACCACAAAAAAGCAGAATTACTACAGTTTCTGGTTACAAAATCCATTCACAAGACATTGATCAGCCTGAGGCTATAGCAGAGGATACTTTCCCAATGTATTATGCAGTATGACCAATCCAGACTACAAGGTTAAGAAGTGAACTTCTTACCCCCACAGCCATGTGCCTGTGCCTTTAGAATAAAATATTCAGTTTAAACTGAAAGTGTAATGGCTTGTAAGTACTTTAAAAAATAATTCCCCCCTCTTTTCTTATACATACATATATATATATATATATATATATATAAATGTAGAATGATGAAATGAGTGTTCAACACCACATTGGTGGATATATAACTTCTTTATTTGTGAATTAAGTTCACCAATAGTTTAATGTTAAAAAGAGTAAGAAAATATCCTAGTGTCTTAACAATTTTAAAGCCAATCACATGGAGAAAGGTGTTTGCCTCTATTTTGGAAAACAATCATGTTTCATTCAAGGGATTTCTCATTATGTGAATTTATGAGAAAACCCATGAACGAAACGAGACTGTTTTCCCAAATGGAGGCAAACACCTTTCTCCATGTGATTGACTT
>NC_068985.1:43593709-43600124 GCF_001194135.2 Octopus bimaculoides
CACACATATATATATATATATATATATATATATATATATATATATATATACATGTGTATGTATGTGTATATATACATGTATATATATATAACAAAAGACCGAGACCTCTGGAGATATGCTGTGACTGAGAAGACCCGCCAAATAAAGTGAGTTCACATTTGTAACCTACACCAATGTCACATAACCAGTCCACTCAAAAAGTACCTTGAATTGTAGGGTGACATGCCGTGTTTGAGGAGACCTATTGAGTCAAGTACATCAAAATCAAAAACCTTGCCAGATCAGATTGGAACCTGGTGCAGCCTCCTGGCTTGCCAGTCCCCAGTCAAACGATTCAAACCCATGCCAGCATGGAAAACGGATGTTAAATGATGATGATGATGATGATACATATCAATAAGAAACAAGTTAAAAATAATGGTCATTACATATTTTTGCTTTATTGGAGCAAATTTAGCTGACAACTGTTTCCAATGAAGGAAAAATATGTACTGGCCATTATTTTTAACTTGCTTCTTAATTATCACTCTGTATAAAAACCAGTTTGTCTGGAGCTCATCCACGGATTTACAATATAGAATTGTGATGAACCATTACTTTGGACCCTGCCACAAGATTACCTGGTGTTCTTCACTAATCTAAGGAATATTGTTAGCCTGATGTTCTAACAGAGAGCTTACGAATTATTTTGTTTGGATTGATTATCTCTCACTATTTGCTTATCATCATCATCATTTAGTGTTGAATGGTTTGACCAGGGCTGGTAAGCTGGAAGGCTGCATCAGGCTCCAGTCTGATTTGGCATGGTTTCTATGGCTGGATGCCCTTCTTAATGCCAATAACTTAGAGAGAGTAATGGGTGCCATTTGCATGACACTGGTATCTGCCACAATTGCGATTCTACTTGGCTTGATGGGTCTTCTTCTCAAGCATGACATAATGCCAAAAATCTCAGTCATTGCCTCCGTGAGGCTCAACACTTGAAAGGAACTTACCATGTGCTTCCGGCATCAGCCACTTTGCCTAAGTGAGGCCCAGCGCTTGAAAGGTGCTTTTCATGTGCCACTTACATGGCACCAGCATCATCCACAACTATGATTTCACTTGATTTGATGGGTCTTCTCAAGCACAGCATATCACCAAAGGTCTCAGTCACTAGTCATTGCCTCTGTGAGGCCCAACATTCACAGATTATGCTTCACCACCTTGTCCCATGTCTTCCTGGGTCTACCTCTACCACAGGTTCCCTCCACAGTTAGAGATTGGCACTTCTTTACACTGCTGTCCTTGTCCATATGCATCACATGACCGTACCAGTGAAGCTGTCTCTCTTGCACACCACATCTGATGCCTCTTATGCCCAACTTCTCTCTTAAGATGCTTACACTCTGTCGAACATGCACACAGACATTTCACATCCAGCAAAGCATACTGGCTTCATTTCTCTCAAGACTATGCATGTCCTTGGCTGTCTCAGCCAATGTTTCACTGTCATGTAACATTGATGTTTCGCACAAAGGCATCATACAATCTGACTTTCACTCTGAGGGAGAGGCTCTTCATTGCCAGCCGAGGCAGGAGTTCTCTGAACTTTACCCAGCCTAATCTTATTCTTACAGCTATGCTCTCGGAACATCCACCTCCACTACTAACTTGGTCACATAGATAACAGAAGCTATCTACTACCTCTAGCTTATCTCCCTGGCAGTTGATGGAGTCAGGATTTGTGATTTGTCTGCCTTCCTACTTACTAAGACTTTGGTCTTTGCTAGGTTAACTCCAAGGCCTTTCGATTCTAGACCTTGCTTCCATACTTGGAACTTCTCTAGTTCTGGTAGTGATTCAGCTATAAGAACAAGGTCATCAGCATGGAGGAGCTCCCAGGGGCAGCCTGTCTTAAATTCCTCTGTTATTACCTGGAGGACTATGATGAACAAGAGTGGATTGAGGACCGATCCTTGGTGAACCCCTACATGTACCCTGAATTCTTTGCTGTACTTGTTGCTAACCCACACCTTACTGGTAGCATCCCTGTACATGGCTTGTACAGCTCTCACCAATCACTCATCTATCTCTAGTTTCTGCATTGAACACCAGATAAGAGATTGGGGGACCCAGTCAAAGGCTTTCTCCAAGTCAACAAAAGCCAAGTACAGAGGTTTATCTTTGGTTATGTATTTCTCTTGCAGCTGCCTTACCAGAAATATAGCATCAGTAGTGCTTCTCCCAAACTGCATCTCATCTAGACTAACTCTCTCCCTAATTAATTGGGCCCCCCCTCTCTCTCTCTCTCTATATATATATATATCATCATCATCATCATCATTTAACGTCCGCTTTCCATGCTAGCATGGGTTGGACGATTTGACTGAGGACTGGTGAACCAGATGGCTACACCAGGCTCTAATCTGATTTGGCAGAGTTTCCACAGCTGAATGCCCTTCTTAACACCAATACTATATATATATATATAGAACAAATAGTGAGCGATTATCCTCATGAAATGATGATCACACACACACACACACGAAATTCAATTTATAAATGATGCTGTCTAATTAAATGTCTATAAAATTACTATATTGATATATATATATACTTACTCTGTAACCTTTGAAGACACCTCTCATTTTCTCTGTGTCAGTATTAACTGGGTCCCATCGGAATCTTGCAGATGTAGCTGTCATTTCATGGTCGGGATCTAGTTCAAAGTTGCTAGGTACTTCTAGTGGAGCTATAAAATAAAATTTAAATACTTAATGCAAGTAATATTGGGTATATGTAAGTGTTCTAAGTATCAAGTAATTAACTTAAAAAAAAAAGGAACAAACTTTTTAATTAAAAAATGAATATTGAATTCATTTTCAGAGTTAAATTTAAAAGAAACAATAGAAATATACAAAAGCTATTGAATGAGCAAAAGAAGAGTTTTTTTTATTTAAAACATTAAATCTGTAAAATACTACTATTTGTTTTGCATTTATCTTTAAAACTTATAGAAAGTACTCTTTGGAATTCTGTCTTCTTTGCTTTAGCTTCAAGAACTCTGTGTGTGTGTGTGTGTGTGTGTGTGTGTGTGTATATATATATATATATATATATATAAAATTTTGGCAAAGTTTACTTACAATCTTCCCCAGAAAATCCTTCGATTTCTTTAAGGTCGACTTGTGCATAACCTTTATCATTCTTTGCAGCAACAGTAATTTTGTATGGTTCATATGTGGTATTGGTTCTGATTTCTTTCTTAGCTTCTTCATTGCCATCAACAGTATAAGTTTCAACCTTATCATCCTTTTCAATTTTGACCTCATAATAAAATCCAGGCCCATTAAACTGCAGAGGTGACATAGGCTTTAAAAACAAATTAATAAATAAGATTACTTAAATGTATGAATTACCTGACATAATAATTATAATTATAAAAAATACAAGTAAAGTAAAGTGATCGAAAAATATAAACAATATCTTAAGTTAAGCAGTAATTCTTCACTTAGATTAAAAGAACTTGTTATTTGTAAAGAGTGAAAATAATCAAAATATTACTATTGATAGATATTTTACAAATTATGAGCAAATGAAAGACAAAATTGACCTCCAACTGTATCTAGATTCAGAATTATGCAGCTAGAACAACAATGACATACTCTGTTGTTAAGTTTGGATGATACTGAGGTATATTCTCTGTTGCAAACATTTGAGTAAGACACACACAAAGAAAATCTCCTTGACACCATAAGAATGTTTCCTATTTACCCCAAACATGATCTATATATTTCCTGATATTATGTTGATATAACTAAATCTGTTACTGTCCATCAGTTAACCCACAGTCACAAGGCATTTGTCAATCTGAGGCAATGGTAGAAGACTTCAGTGCAGGTGTCAAACCTGGAACCACATGGATGCAAAGTGAACTTTTTTTTATATAGCCATACTAGCTTTTTGTTGCTTTGCAACATCAAATGCTACACATATCTGTGAAACTACTTCAGTACATATTTAACAACTAAATGTGGCGGCGGCAAATATATTTTACGATTCTGTATTGTTACTGTTTACCTCTCGTTCAGAGATTTAATATAGCTTATTTCAGTATATTCTTCAATAAATTATTATATGAATATGATGCTGTCAATGAAGAAGTAATTATATATTATTCTCTGACTTATAACATGAATATAGTTTGGAGAAAGGGGCAGTGCCCATGGCTCTTATAGACCAGACAAGATCAGTGACATTGATGGTGCTTCTGTTCAATTCTGATTAAACTGTTGCAATTCAATGACTACAAGAAAGGCATGCAGAAAGGAAATTCCAGGGAGGAGTGAAATAAGAAAAGCAGCCAGTGTGGGACTTGGTAAATTAGACACAACATATGTAATAAGAGAAGAAATGAATCAGGAGGGCCTGAGTGGAGGTGTCTCAAATTCTAGGACTCAGAGAAGATACCTTTTCCTCAATCCTTTCCCCACAGAATTTGTATCTCTTTGTTACCCATCTTCCCAACTTTACATGTCTGGAATGTCTAGGAGGCCTGAATGGAATATGGGCACTGACTCTTACTTTGAACTAATTAGCTAAAACATTTTGATGAATACCAAAACATTATAGTGGTGGATTATGACAATGATCATAATGATGATAACAATAGTTGTTAGTGTGATAAGAAAGTGAATCTTCTTTTCTTCCAAATGTAACAGGTAAAGTGTATTCAATGAGAAAAAGAAAACTTTCAAATGTTACTTACATCCCAGACTACAACTAAGTAGTCCTTCTTGTTGATTAAGGTCCTCACATTTTTGGGATGGAATGGTGGGAAATCAGCAGCAGTTGTACACACATTATCTGCAGGTTCACTAGGTGCCCCGGTTCCTAATTCATTTACTCCCCTAACTCGGAAGGTAAAGTTTGACCAAGATGTCAATTCTGTTTCCCACTTTTCAACTTTATCATCTGTCTTGCCCTTCTCATACCAAGCATCATCAAAAGAAGTTTTGAACTCAATGATGTAATGAGTAATAGGTGAATAATTATCTTTTCCTTCTTTCCAAGCAATTGTAGCACTTTCGGGTTGACAATTAACCTTAACATCTGTAGGAGGGTCTGGGGGTCCTAAAATATAAGACAGGTTGTCATAATTATTTGTTGAAAATACATACACACACACACAGACATACATCTATTAATTTCAAATTTTGGTGGAGGGGGTAAGTCGATTACACTGATTCCAGCACTCAACTGGTACTTATTTTATCATATCAAAAGGATGAAAGACAAAGTAGACAGGGGTGGTATTTGAACCCCGAATGTTAAGGTGGACAAAATGCTGCTAAGCATTTTGCCCAGTGCGCTAACAATTCTACCAGCTCACTGCTTTATATATATATATATATATATATATGTATATATATATATTAGGGAAAAATTCCAAATTTACAGGGAAAAATTCAATTTAATTTATCAAAATTAAATTAAATTTCACAATATATAATATATAAATATATAATTTAGAGAAAAAAAACACAATTATTCAATTCATCCATGAAAATCCACAATCACATAGAAAAAATTAATAAGTAAATATACTAAAAAGACCTATAATAAAAATAAAAAAAGTACAAAGTAATAAATATTAAAATAGTAAAAATGACTACACATGTTTCATAATCATATTTTCAAGTTAAAATTAACATTATTAAAGAGATTTTAAAACTAACATTATTAAAGAGATTTTAAATATAATCGATATGTTCCTTAGAGATAATAAAAAATATAATAATATTTTTTCTAGTAATAATTTGGGAGTTGGTTATTCTACTACTAATAATGTTGGTAACATTATTTCTTCTTTTAATAGATTTAAGTTAAATAAGTTTTACAAATATAAATTAAATACTTATTCTAATAAAAATAATAAGGACCAGGATATAATTAATTGTGCATGTAGAGATAAGACCAAATGTAAATTTAATAATAAATGTGATTTGAAGGATGTGGTGTATAAATGTATAGTGACTTTAATTGATGTGAATAAATTTAATGGTTATAATTTAAATAAGATTTACATAGGATCGACTTCGAATAAAATTAAATTATGTGTGGCTCAACACATGAATTCCTTTAAGAATAGAAATTTGATTAATTCTACTGGCCTTAGTAAATATATTTGGGAACTAAAATCTAAAAATAATAAGTACATTTTAAATTAGGAGATAGCTTGTAAGGCAAAATCTTTTCTTATAGGTAGTAATTTTTGTATGTTGTGTACTAGTGTACTAATGAATTTAAGGAGATATTAAATAATAATAATATTTTGATTAACTCCCTTGATGAATGTAAAATTAAATGTAGACATAAATTAAATTGTTTATATAATAAGTTTAGCTAATTGTGTATATATATATATATATAT
>NC_068985.1:43600932-43606199 GCF_001194135.2 Octopus bimaculoides
TATATATATATTAACGTCTGTTTTTAATGTTCTGTTATAATAAAAACAATTTTACGTTAATCTGATGGCTTACTCTATACTTTTGTACAGTACAAATTTATTATTCTTAAACAAGAATGTTACTGATAGTGACTTTGAAGTTTCAGCCAGCTAAGCCATTGTTGGCCAATGCTTTAGCTGGATGAAACTTTGAAGTCACTGTCAATAATATACATACACACACACGTGTGAGTGAGTCAGTATGTATGTATGTATATACATACACACACACACATACACAATTAAGCATTGCTTAATTGTATTTATATACTTAATGAGTGGGTGGAAAGGGCAATTTAGTCTTAATGATATGGCTCATCCAATAATTACCATAAACATAAAACTAAACATTAGTGTGGATATATAATTTTATTCTTTCACTTGTTTCAGCCATGCTGGGACACTGCCTTGAAGGCTTTTAGTTGAATGAATTGGTCTCTACTTATTTTTTTTTAAGCCTGGTACTTATTCTATCAGACTCTTTTGTCAAATTTCTAAGTTACTGGGACACAAATAAATAACACCAGTTGTCAAGCAGTGTTGTGGGACAAGCACAAAAACACATACACGCATATTCATGTGTGTGTGTGCATATACAGACACACACACACACATATATACATATAGACACACACACACACAAATATATATGATGGGCTCCTTTCAATCTCCATCTACCAAATCCTTTCACAAGGCTTTAGTTAGCCTAAGGCTATAAAAGAAAACACTTAACACTTGCCCAAGATGCCATGCAGTAGGACTTAACCCAAAACCATGTGGTTGGGTAGCAAACTTCTTACCACACAGCTATGCCTGCACCTATATATACACAGGGAGTTCATAGAATTAAAAAAAAACTAAATTAAGGCTGTTGAGATTTGAATTGGAATATTGATAGAATTAGTATTGCAAGCAGACATTGCAAATGTTCACTTTGATGTTACACTATTAAAATATAATTGATTTCCAATAGCACAAAGATGATTTGAACACATTACCTTTCACTTTCAACTCTGCTCCTTTTGTGGCATTATCTAAGCCATTGCTAGCCACACAAGTATAATTCCCAGAATCTTTGTTGGAAAGGTTAGAAATAATCAGGTTGTTGCTTTCTTCATGCTTAATATTTGGATCATTAACATCAACAGGTACACCGTCTTTATACCAGGATATCTTCAAATTGTCAATTTCATAAGAGTCTGTAATTGCATAGCAGGTAAACAATGCTGTCTTTCCAACCATGACGACCATGTCATCAGGGCCCTCAACAATACTGGTGCGTTCTGAAAAGGTGATAGAAATATAATAAATACCATTTCATTTATCAGTTGTCTACATACTTGGCTCTACATAGCTATTTTTTTGTTTTGAAAGTCTGGTACTTCTTCTATTGGTCGCTTTTGCTGAACTGCTAAGTTGGGGGTGTAAATGATGCTGAGTACCCTCATCACTTGTTCCTCTTACAGCTCAATACTATCAGTCATGCTTCTGCTATATCCTTTGAGCCTCTCTGTAAAAAGGTTGGCAAGTGAGCAAACATGGGAGACAAGAGAATCCTTTATTCATGTCATGGACAAGGGTATCTGTATAGTGCAGGTGCCAGGGAAAATTGCTCCCAGAAAACTTGGTAAAGTCTAAGGTTGAAAGGACCCTTTAGACTTGTAGGAGATAAGGCACTGTCTGAGTAATGGTACCATGAAAGGAAGCACCCTGTATATTTTGTAAAGTGGTTGATATTAAAAAGGGCATCAAGCCATAGAAACCAAGTAAAATATGCAATTCACAAGTGATACTCATCACAGCTTGATGAGAAGCACCTCCTAATATGATTTACTTATGCTTACTGTGGTGACCCATCTAAACCATGCCAGTATGGAGAGTGGACATAAAATAATGATGATGATGATGATGTAATGTTATGATGTGTAAGAAGTGAAGCAACAAGTTTACAAAATATAAACTTTTTAAACCTGTTACATGGCCCTGTGGTTAGCAAACTTGCTTCACATTCATGTAGTTTTGGACTTGATTCAAATGCAAAGTGGCCAAATGTCCTCTGCCAGTTATGTAGTGATATCATACCATGGAAGAACTTACTGCAGTCTTATCTACTGTCACTGCTATATAGATACATCATACCATGGAGGAAATTATCATAGTTTTATCTACCACTGTTATCCAGAGGAACTTATTTCAGTTTATTCTGCTTAATGCAGTTGAGATAAACATTTTGCTCTCTCACTGAATATAATCCTTTCTATATTACATCGATCCCAGTGTTTCACTGGTACTTAACTTATCGACCCTGAAAGGATGAAAGGCAAAGTTGGCCTTAGCGGAATTTGAACTCAGATTGTAGCAACAGGTGAAATACTGCTAAGCATTTTGCCTGACATGCTAATGATTCTGCCAGCTTGCTGCCTCTTACTGAATATATTGCCAAATTATTATAGTTGCTTTACTCATGTCAGTATCTGAGCAATGTCAATACATCTTAGAGCATTGAAATTTAATGAAATGGACCACTGAATCTTGAGAGTCTTTCTTATGGCTACAATACCAGTAACAAGATCTGAGGCATCTGACTAACCAGCTGTAACTCTCTACTGTAATGTTACAGATGAATTAACCTAAAATTACCATTAACATTTTATACCTTAAGGAAGAAAAAATTATTGTAGTAATGAGGTAATGAGCTGATTTTGTAAAAGCTTTGATATAAAACTCCTGAAAAGAAAAAAGACTTGAGAATAAGAGAAACAGATCAGTAAAGTCACATGAATGAACTTACTTCGAACAGCTAGTTTGCCTGTGGAACTCATTCCACCAAATTTATTTTTAGCACGACAAGTATATTCTCCTGAATCTTTAGCTTGTACCCCCTTTAAAGAAAAGATAAATATATATATTTATAAAGTGAAGAATGGAGCAAATCCAAATGTTGAGGTCATTGAACATGTATCAAAAAATCTGACAGTAGGAGAATCAAAACCATGCACTAGATAATATAAGTATTCCTAGAGAATATAAATATACTACCAAAACAATGATTATCAGAAGCAACTAATGAGTAGAGGATCAGAGCTTGTGCAGGTTATTTATGATGTAGGTAAACATGTAGTGAAACCCTATCAAAAGTTTGATAATATCTTTTGTTAAAACCTGTTCTTTTTTACATTTTGGAATCATTAGCTGCTATTATCTATTCCAAGGCCAATTCTAAATTCAGAAGAGCTATGATCAAAAACATTTAGGATCATCACATCCTCTTTCAGTAAAGTTTCTAACATCTTATTTTTTAAAGACTGTAGAATATGGGCTGAGGAATATTCAGTTGCTATTTCAAACAGGTCAATCGAGTATACTAAAGATTCTTCATTGGCTGGTGGAATCATTAGTTGATGATATGATGAAAGGACTTTATGGAAAATGAAGAGTTGATCCTTGATGTGTGAATGATATCTGAGATCTTGCAGAATAATGAGTTTACCATCATGAAGTTTAAAATGTAAAATTACTAAATGAAAAGCTAGAGATTTCATTTCTTTGAAATAGAACACTGAATTCTACATTTCCAAATTTTGAAGTAGCAAAATCTTCTAGAGCAGTTTAAGTAATGTTTGGCACCAGCTTAACTTCAGGCACAACTTAAGTACAGAAACACAATTAAGTTTGGTATCTTATATATTTGGTTATCATAACATATGTTTGTTAACAGGACAAAAACAGAACTTCTAGATGGTCACTTAATTTGTCAGATATAGCAGCCAAATTTTTCACAATCACCCTCTCATCTTAGAAACAGGACTTTCCACAGTATCAGTATTTTACATATCTACTTTTCTGTGCTAGCATTGGTAGGACAGTTTTACTGAGGCAGTATTTTATGGCCAGATATTTTTTCCATCAAACCTTTTAGTTGTCTTGTATGACTCATAGGAACACACTGTATCTGTTCGAAAACGATCATGTGATTAGGTAATAGAAGGTAAAGGCTAAAGACCTCCTTTGGTCATGAATGACCATGAGATTGCACCTAGAAAGTTACCCTCCAAGGTACAAGTTCGAGCAAGGTTGTTTTATGGAAGACCAGCAGTTGCTCATGCATACCAGCTTCCCCTCTCCACACCACTGATGTCACCCAAGAGGAAGGCAAAGGCCAATGCAGCTTGGCACCAGTGACATTGCAACCCATTTCTATAGCTGAGTGAATTGGAGCAATGTGAAATAAAGTGTCTTGCTCAAAAACACAACACACAGTCCAGTCCAGGAATTGAACTCACTACCTCATGATTGTGAGCCCAGCGTCTAACCACTGAGCTATGCACCTTCACCATTAGGTAATACAATTTGGAATATAATGTACCAGAAAAAAGAAAACCTTAAGATGGTCTTGGCTGGAGAAAAATAATAGGTCTGTGGCTTGCATCTAGTCATTTGACCAACTACCTACTGTGTCATACACCTGTTCAATCTGGATTGGCCAAGAGTTAAACAACAACAACAACAACATCAAAAACAAAACATGTATTTTTGCACAAACACTCAGTCACAAGTGTTTGGAATTATGATGAAAACAAAAGAATTTGTTAGCATATATCCATATACTTACAGTTATTTTTAAAGCACCACTAGGTAACATTTCATGTCTTTCACTCTTAATTAGCTGATCACCTCTGAACCAAGTTATAGCTGGTGTTGGTTTACCTTCTGCAACGCATGGTAATACTACAACAGATTCTGCTGCAACTTTAGTTAATTCAGGAACTCCTTCCGAAAATGACGGTGGAATTGCTGAAATATAAATACAAAAGAAATGTGAAAATTGCTTTAATATATTTACTCTTCAAATTGTGGAAGAACAATTTTTTTTTTACTTTTTCAGTTACCGGACTGTGACCATGCCGAGACACCATCTTGAAGGGTTTAGTTGAACAAACTGGTCCCAAGTACTTATTAAGTTTGGTATTTAATCTATCATTCCCTTTTGCTGAACCACTAAGTTTTGGGGATGTAAACAATTATCAAGTAGTAAGAGACAAACATAAACACAAAGATGCATGTGTGTGTACACATATGCGAGGGGGTGCTGAAAAGTTCCTGGCTTTAAGGGTATCGTAAAAAACCTGGTTGGAGGCCCAGCCTTCTGGGCTCTTTTACATGACTTAGATGGAATGTCAAATATATGTATATATATATGTATATATATATATATATATATATATATA
>NC_068985.1:43606209-43608838 GCF_001194135.2 Octopus bimaculoides
AGAGAGAGAGAGAGATAAATAAATAAAAATAGATAGATAAATATAAATAGTAAAATAGTAAAATAGTATAAATATATATAGTAAAATATAAATAGTAAAATAGTAAGATAGATTGGTTTGGTCATGGTTGTGTGATCCAAGAAGTTTGCTTGGCAACAACATGGTTTCAGGTTCAGTTTTACTGTGTGGCACTTTGCTATAATTTTCTGCTATAGCCTCAGACCATCCAAAGCCTCGCAAGTGAATTTAGTTGATGGAGACTGAAAAGAAGCCTATTGCATATGTATACATCCAGGAATTTTTCAGCACCCCCTTGTAATTTTACTGATGAGGTATTGATTAATCTGAGGCTTTGGTTACCAAAAGGGCTAGGGCTAGGGCTACTCAGTGGAATTAAGGACAGGATACAGTGGTTGAGAAATCAGTTTCTTAAATGAATACTCATACCTGCACCTATCTATTTATTTTATATCTATCAAAGGGATACTATTTAAGCTAACTTCTGAGTGAAGGTTGGTTGTGTTTATGCAAATATTTATTCACTTTTCTTATCGTAGTAAATATTATTAATACATTTATTCCTTCAAATAAGAACACAACCATTTTAATTGTATTTGCATAATATCATGAAACTAAATTGAATTTCAACATTAGCTCATATTTACCTAACACATTTAGATAGAAATCGGCCCATAAGTAACCATTTTCATTTGAAGCATTGCACTGAATAACCTTTGAATCATTCCTTGTTAACATAAAATATTTCAAAGTATCGTTTTGAAATTGCTGATTTACTCGCGGAGGAACAGCTGAAAAAGACAAAACAAAAAACAAAGTAAATAATCACATGAGACATCATGTATTAGATTTAAAAACAAAAAAAACAATGTAAATAATTAAATAACATATCATGTCTGGGATAAAATAACAATAAAAAGTTTTCACTTTGTCCATTTTACATCTCTTTTCAATACTAGCATGCGTGAATGAATACTTATTATTAAGGCATTATTTTAAAGTTGGATATCCTTCCAGATGCTAACTCTTCATTGTTTCTCAAGTAAGTGTTTTTAATTCCACTTGTACATGAAAGCACAGAGCTACAGCAAGATTTGTTAATAGGGAATGCCAACATAACATCATTTTCCTTGAACATGGAATGTAAACAATAACACAGGTACACACACCCAAACTCACACATAGACACAGATGGGATGCCATACAATTTCCATCTATTAATTCCACTTACAAGGCATTAATCAGCCCAAGATATCATAAGATAGAACTTGAAACCATGTAGCTGTATACTGAAATTTGTATTCACACAGCCATGCCCACATCTATTATATTTTGTATTTTCTCCTACAAATGTACTTATAAAATATTTTATTTTTGTAATGTTGCAAATGATTTATTGAATGCATGAGCACGTTTCATGCTTTGGTAGTTTTAAATACTGAAATCTTGTAGTCAAGATACAAGGTTCAATTACATATTAGAGCAGTTATGTTCCAAGATGTAACTGATTCCTAACTAAATTTTTCAGATCCTAAACTGTTTCTCAAAGATCTATATTTAACTGAATGTTTATTTCTGTTCATGTGTTTTTTAAATTATCTACTATGGGCAACATTTTTTTGAGAACAGGGCCACATGAGGCATGGCTCATCCTCAGACAGGTTGCACTACATAAAACATTTGAGGTAATTTTTTGTTAGGTGTGCCATTCAGAGAGTCTCACAGGCTGCAGTTTGCCTGTAATTGATTTACTGTATCATCCTTACCCAGCTATCTTAATTGTTCAGCTTTGAGGGGTTAGAAAACAGATAAGAGTTATGCAATCTTACTGGATATAAAAAGTAACCCCTTCAGTCTATTCTCTAGGTTTAATATTATACAATTAATAAAATTCTCTTCTTTTAGCCATTGGATTTTATGTATGGAGAAATACTATTATAATATGTTTTCTACAATAGGCACAGGGCTTAAAATTACGGGAGAGGGAGCTTGTCAATTATATTGACCCCAGTGCTCAACTGGTACTTAATTTATTGACTCTGAAAGGATGAAAGGCAAAGTTGATCTTGGTAGAATTTGAACTTAAAACATAAAGCCAAAAGAAATGCTGCTAAGCATTTTGTCCAGCATGCTAATTATTCTGCTAACTCACCACTTCAGAAATAATATATAACTACACCATCATGTAACTATTATACAAAGACAAGTCAATGACACAATAATAAAAACACCATATATATAGTGCAGGAGTAGATTAGACAGAAATGGGGAAATTTTAGAGAAATACTAGCTCTTGGCATGAAGAAATCATTTCCTTCTCAGCCAAGGGTGTAACCATATCAATTTTATATCCTCATTCTAAATTACAGAATTACATGAAAACATGATAAAGAATTTTCTTGAATAAGGGACAAAGTGAAGTAGAAAATAGAAGAAACTTGCATTGTATGGGTTGTCCATTGATGTACCATTTCACTTCAGGTTTTGGTCTACCAAGTGCTTGGCAGGAAAATGTCACATTTTCATCAACTCCTTTGGTTACATCTTCAGGAACAGTTACCCAATATGGTCGAGCTGAATGAAAGAATAGAAATATTCAGTGGGGGGGGGG
>NC_068985.1:43609377-43612577 GCF_001194135.2 Octopus bimaculoides
TTTTTTTTTTTTTTGTAGAATTATTTCAACAAGATTAACAAAAAAAAAAAAATCCCTATTTTTCATGTTGGATAGTTGTTAGTGCAAATTCAGGTAATTGTATAAAGCATGCTGACAACCTTTAATCCTTTAGCATTCAGATGACTCTGTCAAATGTATTGCTTATCTATTTACATTCATCATCATCATCATTTAATGTTCGCTTTCCATGCTGGTATAGATTAGACTGGAACTGGTAAGCCGAAGAGTGGCACCAGGTTCCAGTCTGATTTGGCATGGTTTCTATGACTGGATGCCCTTCCTAATGCCAACCACTCCAAGAGTGTAATGGGTACTTTTTATGTGCCACTGGCAACAGCCATGACTACAATTTCATGGGTGCCATTTACATGACACTGGCAACAGCCATGACTATGATCTCACTTGGCTTGACAAGTCTTCTCAAGCACAGCATATTGCCAAAAGGTCTCAGTCACTTGTCATCAACTCTGTGAGGCCCAACATTCAAAGATCATGCTACCAACAACAGACAAGATTATGATTCCATGGGTGCCATTTACATGACACCAGCAATGGCTATGACTATGATTTCACTTGGTTTGATGAGTCTTCTCAAACACAGTGTATCGCCAAAGGTCTTGATCACTTCCATGGGGCCCAACATTCAAAGATCATGATTCACCACCTCATCTCATGTCTTGGGTCTATCTCTTCTATAGGTTCCCTCCAGAGTTAGAGATTGACACATTGTTTTGAATTAATCATGTATTATCATGTAGCTTTCTGATTTCAATGATGTGCTCATATAGATTTAGAATGATATTGTAGTATAGGTGTGAAAGGTTGGGTCTGGTTAGCTTGAACATAAAACAGATAGAACACTTTGACTGGATATGGCTGAATTAAATGCTAAAGGCTTAAACTGACATGTTCTAACTTTACACTTTATATATTGTAGATTATGCTCATTGGTGTTATATTTCTTAGATATCAACTATGTAAAAATAGAGAATTTCAATTATTATAAGACAGAATAACGAAATAACTTTATACATACTTGCCACTGAAAATACATTTCATTTTTAGATCATCACTTCTTAGAACTTTGATGTCAATCTTTGAAACCCAAAAGAGCTCAACTGGCTTTTTAATTGATCCGTCTGAAAAAGAAATTATAACCAATGTTTGTTATGAGTGTTTAATGAAGTTTTAATTCAAGGATTTTGTTAAGGTAAAGTGTTAATAAAGAAATAAATATAACATCGCAGCTAGTATATGATCTTTATTATATCTAAGGGTCTTTTCTACATCATTTATACACTTTGATCTTAACCAAAAATTGAGTCACAAGTGAAGCTCTCTAACACATTACCAGTCAGTGGGAGCCTTAACATGCTATCATCTGGTCTCTGGGTGCTTTCAGTAGAGTTCACTCTATTGCAAGTATTCAAATCAGGTCCTTAGTTCCCTCCACATTTTTCTTGCTGATATTAAGATAGGATATCAGTTGTATCAGAAAAATTAGTATGAAAGGACCTACTGAATGTGGATACTTCACCTATCCCTTTTGACTAAATTTATAAAATAAGAATTTCAGTTTTAGAATATGCATCATTTAAGTTATAATATTTTCTAATAATTTTTTCTATTATAGGCACAAGGCCAGAAATTTTGTGAGGAAGAACTAGTTGATTACATTGACTCCAATGCTCAACTGGTAATTATTATATTGCCCCCGAATGGATGATAGGCTAAGTTGACTTTGCTGACATTTAAACTCAGAATGTAAAGCCAGAAGAAATACTGCTAAGCATTTTGTCTGGCACATTAATGATTCTGCTAGCTTGGGAAAATATCATTTTATTACATTAGATTTGAGTAAAATTTCATGAGAACTGAATTGACAGTATGTATATTAAATGAAATGGGATTGATAGCATGTATAATAAATATAATGTCAACTTACCTCGTACTACCTCTGGTTTAATAACATGATCAAATCCTTGTCCAAAAATCCTCAAGAAAAAAATGTTTGCTGAACACATATAGTTATTACCATCTTGGTAATCATGTGCTTCTACATTAGCGAAATATAAATTACCTGAAGAATAAATATTAGTAAATGAGTTTTGAATTGATGAATTATAAATTTATACAGTTCATGCACAAAATATAAACGCATAAATATAGAATCCCCTTTAAGATATGACCAACTGATATACAAGCAAAATAATAACAAAATTCTCACACATAATGACAATATACACATGTATTATACGTATGGATATATATGTGTATGTATGTGTTTGAGTGTCTATTTATCACTATACATCCATCTGTCCATCCATACATGCACATGCACACACACACATACACAAGCATGAATGTGTGATCAAGAAGTTTGCTTTGCAACCATGTAGTTCTGGATTTGTTCAACATGCAGCACTTTGGAAAAGTGTCTTTGAATACATCCTTGGATTGACCAAAAGCTTGTGAGTGGAATTTGGTAGACAAAACTATGTAGAAATCTGCCATATATGTTCTCATCCTCATCATAATCATCATTGCTTTTATGTCTGTTTTCCATGCTGGCATGTGTTGGATAGGTTGCCATTGATAAAGTTTGTTCTTATTAAGAGTTATGGCTCTCCTAGATGCAAACAAACCAATACTGGTTGTCAGGTAGTAGTGGGGAACAAGCACAATGACACACACATGCACACACACACACATACATACATATATATATATATATATATATATATATATATATATATATATATATATATACATACATACATACATAATGGGCTTCCACACAATTTCTACCTACCAAATTCATGCACAAGGCATAGGTCAGCCTGGGGCTCCAATAGAAGATTCTTTCCCAGGGTGCCATACAGTAGGACCGAACCCCAAACCATATCGTTGTAAAGTGAGCTTCTTAAATAAACATCCATGCCTGTGCCTATTACTTGGAGACACAAGGCACATTATAAAAACATGGCTAGCTACATGTCTTCATAGCAAGAAACTATTGGCAGCTCTCATCTTTATACAGCGTATATTAAATGATATACATCTATTACACACACAAATTGTTGGTAAAACATAAATCCAAAAAAGCACATTCTAAGTTATAGAGCAGTGTATTATTTAATAAAGTTAGATCCCATAAACCGACCTTATCTAACTTTATA
>NC_068985.1:43613887-43636626 GCF_001194135.2 Octopus bimaculoides
GCAAATAGACAGAGTTATTATTTTTTTGAATGTCTTTTGTCAATGTCATGATTTAGCTGTTACTTCTAGCTTACTTTGGAAGCAAATTGTGTGTAATTTTGTTCAATGTCAATTTTAACATGGAGTGCAAAAACAAACATTTTCGGCATATTTTGCTTTTTTATTTCAATGAAGGCAAGAAAACTACTAAGGCTCCCAAAGAGATATGTAAAGTTTATGGTGTTGATTGCTTAACAGAACACACATGTCAGAAACGAGATTTTTTCACTGAAAGATGACCAACGTTCTGGACGACCAACGTTCTGGACGACCTACTGAAGTTGATGACTGAATCAAAGCCATAATTGAATCTGATTGTCATATAACTGTGTGAGAGATTTCAGAGAGGTTAAATGTACCACAAACAACAATTGAAAATCACTTAAAATGTCTTGGAAAAATTAAGAAGCTTGATATTTGGGTCCCACATAAATTGAAAGAGACTCACTTAACACAACAAATCAATATTTGTGATATGCATTTCAAACGCAATGAAATCAACCTCTTTTTGAAGCAAATCATCACCGGTGATGAAAAATGGACTGTTTACGATAACATCAATCAAAAGCAATTATGGTTCAAGTGTAATGAACCAGCATAAACCACATTGAGAGCTGAATTGTATCAAAAAAAGGTCATGCTGTCAATTTAACTCAATTACAAAAGTGTTGTGTATTTTGAGCTGCTTCCAAGGAACCAAATGATAAATTCAGATGTTTACTGTCAACAATGAAACTGAAGGAAGCAATCAAAGAAAAACAGCTAGAATTGACAAATTGTAAAGGAATCATGTTCCACCATGACAATGCTAGACCAATGCTAGCCCGTGGAAAATTATTGGAATTGATTGGGAAGTGATGTCACATCCACCATATAACCCTGACCTTGCATTTCAGATTACCATTTATTTTGAAGTTTGCAAAATTGTTTGAATGGTAAAACTTTCAATAATGATGATGACCTGAAATCACACTTGCTTCAGTTTTTGGCTGATAAAGATTAAAAGTTCTATGAGCGCGGAATCATGAAGTTGCCAGAAAGATGGAAAAAGGCCATCGAAGAAAACGGGAAATATATAATTGATTAAAGTTCAGTTTTTGTATGAAAAAAATTACTTTTATTTCACACTAAAAAACCAAAATTACTTTCTTGCCAACCTAATATATATACATATATATATAATATATACAGTCGCTACAAAATAAACAATCAGTTAAAAAAAACAGTTATAAAATTAACAGACAACAAGGAGGATGTGCACAAGGAATGTATTAGCTTGACACTCAGTGAAAAGAGAGAGTCTGATGTTTCAAGCATAGCTCTTTGTTTGAAAGGAGAAAGGGAAAACTTCAAAGAAGGAAAAGAAATCGCCAACAGTTACATTACTGAAGTGACTGGAAGTAGAGAGAGATAGAGAGAGATAGAGAAAGTGTCTTATTTGGAACAGGAGAATGCGAAGATGGTCAGTGTGTGTGTGTGTGTGTGTGTGTGTGTGTATGAGAGTGTGTATGTGCATATGAGTGTGTAGAGGTATATGTATGTGTGTGGGTACATTGGTGTAGCCAAGCGTGATATATATATATATATATATATATATATATATATATATATATACATACATACATACATACACATACATACATACATATATATATCAAAGATAAAATTTCAAGTGATATTTGGTCTCAATATTTTAGAGACAATATTTCCACAACTTAGTGATGTTGATATCTGTGAAAGTTCTGTCACAATTACATTTTTTTAATGGGAAGTGGCATAAACCTTAAAATATAAAGATTAGATTTTGTCCTAAAAATGTAATTGAAATGAGAGGTGGTGGCTTTCACAGATCTTACCTTCATAATCCATAGAGATCCTATTATTAAGTTTGATTTGCTTCATTCCACCAGTTCCTGTCTCTAATATACTCCAGCTTATTGTAGGTTTTGGTGTCCCTTTTGGTGGTACACACACTAATTTTACTCTCTCTCCCATTAGGGGTGTCAAATGCCTTGTTTTTTCTTTCAGAAAAGGTGTTAACTCAGCCATATATAATCTTGTGATTATAGATAATGACTTCCCTAATTTAGATGCAGCGACACATTGGTAATCACCAATATCTTCATGACTAGGTTTGTGAACTACTATAGACCCAACTCCAACAAGTTGATTTATTCGGTCTTTGTATTCTGTACTATTGAGATCAATTTTTTTACCATTTTTATACCATGTATACCTGAAAGAGACAAAAGAAAAAATAATATTCCAATATTGTACTTGTACGATGATAATTATCATGATGATTGAAAAAAAAAAGTATTTATAAAATAGGAAGCAAGAGATGAAAATAACCACCTAAACAAACCCCAGTATAACCTAAAGCAATGGTACCTAAACTTTTTTGGGCTGCCATCCCCTTTGCACCCAGGCCACATTCCTAGCACCCCCACCCCATTCACCACCACAAATATAGACCACTTTCTGTAGCAAATTCAAAACATCTGTATTTTACAAATAAAACTTAACCTAACCTTTTTTTTTTTGTTGTTTGGCCACCCCATTATCACCCAACTTTTCTTTTATGCTCCCCACGCCCCAGTGAATCTTTCTACTGCTCCCAAGATGGCAGTATCACCCACTTTGGGAACCTCTGATCTAAATTATAAAATGATAGGCTTTCATTTTCATCAAATCACCTTAACTATAGATTCTGAACTATTACAAAGATGCAAGACAAATCTCTTCTCCAGTGGAGGCATTGTAATTTTCCTAGAAAATCTGGGTAACTTATCCCAACAGCTGAAGCACATAAAAGAAATATGCAGCAGATATAAGCTAACAGTATAAACAAGTGAGCATGTGTGTTTTCTGTGAATATTTGATAAGCAGTTTATATACTCACTTGTTTATAAAAATAACACTATGAAATTAGGTTCTTAAGTCTGTCAGTGGGTATGTTGGTGTAAATGGTAGCACGCTTGTTGCAAAAATAGAGGTGTGTGTTCAAGTCCCATGTATACAGAAAACCCATTTATTTTTCTATTGAGGTCTTATATGCCCCAATATTACACTATTTTCTTTAGTCAATACATGGTAATTGCTTATAAAATATTATTATTATTAACAGTATAAAGTTTAACTATTGCCATTAGCATTTAGTCATTTCAACACATAAGAAGGTTTGTAGAGAGAGATCTAAAATAATTACTTTAATGCTCCAGGATATATATTATTTTTCAGGTGTCACAAATAACAAATATAAGCAAGAACAAAAAGTGAGGAAAGAAACTTCTCAAAACAATAATAAGGTAGTTAATATAATAATCAATTAATTTACTGTGTGATATGTTCCCAGATTTAATGAAAACTCAACTGAATTAGGAAGTATAAACATATACAGAATAATCTTTGAGTTATGTAGGCATCTTTTATCTTTTATTTGTTTCAGTCATTAGACTGTGGCCATGCTGGTGCATCAATTTCAGGAATTTTAATCAAACTAATAGACCCCAGTACTTATTTTCTTTTTAAGCTTGGTACTTATACTATCATTCTCTTTTGCCAAACTGCTAAGTTATGAGGATGTAAACACACCAATACCAGTTGTCATATGGTGGTTGTGGTGGGGACAAACAGACACACACTATTATATATATACACACACACACACACACACAATGAGCTTCATTCAGTTTCCATCTACCAAATACACTCATGAGGCTTTGGTTGACCTGAGGATATTGTAAAAGACAATTATGCAAGATGCCATGCAGTGGAACTGAACCTAGAACCATGTGGTTGGGAAGCAACCTTCTTACCACACAACCATGCCTGCACCTATTTACTTCATTAATCTCTTACCACACAACCATGCCTGTGAATATTAAACCATATCAAAATGGAATATATCAATAAAAAAAAAAAATCAACTCTTATATTGTCAACATTATCAAATAAGTCAGGGGTTATTATGCAGGGGTACAGTTTAATCTAAATATAAGTATTGAGCAGTGGAAACAAGATACATGATAGAACTACAGATTATGATCTATTAGATTCGATACTTACTCAGGAGTTGGTTTACCAGTAGCCATACATGGAAGCTCTAGTGATTGCTTTGAATGGATGAATCCAATTTTATTAGGTTGCTTGGTAATAGATGGTGGGAGATTGGCTGAAAACAGAAGAATATATATTGTCAAATAATTGAAACAATATTGCTTTATTACATTTTCACTGGGCAACAATTAATAACAATAATAATAAGCTAGACTGAAAACAATAAGAAAATTTCGTTTTAGAGATTAAAATACATGATGAATTTATAGAAAAGAAAAGTTTGAGAGAGTTTAAATAATAATGACATTCAATGAATTTATAAAGAGAAAAATAATGCATAGAAAAATGTAAAAATTTTATTTGAAAATACAGGTTGAATTTCACTAATCTGGCAACTTAGGGACTAGATAGGTGTCTGAGTAGCAAATTTTCTAAAACAGTGAAGATAAAAATAAAAAAGGCAAAATAATTCTTATACTTTATTATCATAGTGTATTAGTTTCTTACTTATTTGACATCTTTATTACAAAGTGCTAGTTCTGTAACATTAGTGTATTATGACACAGAAAATACATAGATTGTTAGAAAAATAAAGCTTATGGATGAAGCCCATAAAACATTATATCAAATTTATGAACAAAAGGTAATCATTTATTTAAATTTTACTGTAGATACAATTCTGAAACTTATTTATTTGGGAAGTAGATTGTTTCTACATGAAATCTAAATCAAAGTTGAGTAATATCTGGGATGGTAACGTCCTTACTTTTGATGTTTGCAATCAATTTTATATTATTTTTCTTCATTTCTTAACATGATCCATTGACAATGAACCATATTCCATACACAAGGTTGTTACTGATGTGCCATACGCTAGTATCTTTATTGACACCATTTTATTGTATAGATATAAAGATACTAGCCATATGCTAGTATCTTTATTGACACACAACAAAAGTATGCTAACATCAGGAGGTATATTTAAGAGTAAAATATTAATAAAAAGTCTAAAAAGTTCCTGTTTGTTATCATCAATTACAGTATATACATGAGACAGATGGAAATAACATGGGTTACTGAAGGTGTCACAGCTGGCCAGATAGTGGTCATGCAAACTATAATCACCATCAGATTCAAACAAGTATCCCAGACCATCAAAGCTGCTGGATTAATGAATGCCAGATTAGTGAGGTTCAACTTGTATATTATTTTGAGCCTGGACTAAATTTGTACTTTTACAGATGAAACTTTGTTATCGTGTATGTATCTTTGGGGAAGGTGCATATAAGCATTTTCATTTGTGCTTTTGTAAGCATACTCATTACATGCCACAATGCACAAGATTTTTAGAAAACTTCCTTCTGCTTTTAGTTTTATTTATCCACTTAAATAGTTTTAGTTACTTTACTAATACTTTTAGGTAAAACAGATATGATTAATATAATTAATAATGTTTATCATCATCATCATCGTTTAACGTCCGCTTTCCATGGGTTGGACGATTTAACTGAAGACTGGTGAACCAGATGGCTACACCAGGCTCCAATCTGATTTGGCAGAGTTTCTACAGCTAGATGCCCTTCCTAATGCCAACCACTCCGGGAGTGTAGTGGGTGCTTTTATGGGCCACTGGCACAAAGGCCAGTCAGGAGGTACTGGCAATGGCCATGCTCGAAATGGTAATGAGATAAAAATCCAAGGCTGTGAAAGATTTCAGAACATTTATAAATAGAAGGTCTTACAGCTGTTTCCGGGATATCTTATATATACACATGCAGATATATGACCTACGTTGGACTCCTCATTCACATAATCATCGAACCTGGAGCTTAACTATAATTAATAATGTAAATTTTGGTACTTCACAACTATTGTATAATCATTGCTGTTATACACATTACTTTTGAGTTAGACAACTATCAGAAAATTATTCAATTAACTTTTCATTCTATTAATTCTAAATTTATTTAATTCATTTGACTTCAATTTATAAATATTGCTAACTAGTCTTCTAATTTGTTTCTTTGTAATATAAAGAATTTCATTGAAAATGCAACAATAGGAACCAGAACATTTTCCATATATCTTTTCTGCAGACGATATAGAATATATATGGCATGCCATGAAATATGTATAAGCAAATTGATTTAGAATTTTAACTTAAAGGATTAAAATGATAAATAACAATAAAAAAAAAAGAAAGAAAATAATAGCAAATATTAAACATAAAGCTATAAACTGTTTGGTATTTGTTCTAAGCAATATTTTAAAATATTCCTTTCTACTATAGGCACAAGGCCTGAAATTTTGGTGGGAGGGAATACGTTGAATACATTGATCCTAGTGCTAAACTAGTACTTATTTCATCGACTCTGAAAGGATGAAAGGTAAAGTTGACCGTGGCAAATTTGAACTTAGAACATAAAGATGGACACAATGCATTTTATCTGGTGAGCTAATGATTCTACCAACTTACTGCCTTAATATTTTAAAAATATTAAAATTAATTTTTTATGAAATGAATGATTTTTTTTTTCAAATTAAACTTATTATCTGAATTCAAAACAGTAAAATTCTGAATTAAAAAAATTCTAATTATTTAATACAATGAAGGGTTTCAAGCTCATTTTATTCATATATCATTATAATGACTTCCACCAGACATTTTTGATTAGCGATGATATTGATTTTAAGTTTCAGTTACAATTTCATAATTCAAATGTTAAAATTTAAGTATTATTCCTTACTTTAAATAATACTTAAACGATAAATTTAATTAAAGGAAGAAAAAAATTTTTATAAAGTTACTTTCATGCAAAGGGAAACAATTACATCTTGAGTTATTTCCCTTACAAGCAAAATTATATTTGTGTAAAATCAAGAAACAAATGTCACATTCCGCTTCAATTTCACAAAATAACAATGCATTTCACATGTCGCATGAGATATTTTATTATAGTAGGCATTAGCAAGGCAAAATAATGAAACAAATAGGAAAAATAAACTAAAGTAACACACAAACAACATTGACAACAATGATAATTGTTTACTAGAGTCCAAATTTTTTTATATTCAGACAAATGTGCCAAAACAAAAACTCAATGGGAAGGTAAATAATAACACTGCATGCCCTGTGTATATGAGATATGGGTTGCTAATCATTGTTTCTATGAAAAATACTTACATTCTGCAGTTAATGGTACTATTTGTATATCAGAATGTTCTGATAGATTATTTTCATTTTGATATTTTGTTATTTTTGTACTGATATCTGAAAGAAAGGGATGTGTTTAACACAAATAAATGGACAAGATGGAAATGAAAACAGAGAATGTGAAGATTAAATGAATAAATAAATGAATGAATGTAGATTTGTTTAAAAAACTTTAAGAAGTTTGAGAAGATAAAAATGTTTATCATATTTTCATGTTGGGGTATTTATTCAGTGTCTGAAATAATGAGACCAAATGTTCCAGAAATTTTCTTGAGATGAACTTGTGTTCAAAGAATGAAATACTGGGATAATATAACTCAACCATAAAATGAAAGTGTTGATAATTTCTAATATCTTTAAAGCAAAAATATAATGTCCCGCAGTAGATATGTATGTATACCCAATGAACAACAGTGGAAAATATAGACATTCTTTTAGTGATTGTGATATGATTTTCCAAATTATATTCTCTACAATCTTAGGAGAATTTTCAACAGTAATAGTATTAAAAAATGAAAAAAGGATGTTTTAAGTATTGTTGAGTGAAACATAATGCAAATGTTTTATTGGTATAGGAACCAACAATCTCACAACCTGGAGATCAGAACTTGACAGGCACTCAAGAGTTTGGATGCAATCATGAATAGATAAAATTATCTAATCAGTTTTGATTAGATGCAGCTGACTGTTTTGTTATCTAAGTGGCAGAATTATTGCTGGGGATCGTAGTGACAAGTCAAAGAAATTGTAATCTGTGTTAGCAACAAAGATAGACCACTTTACTTTGATGAATTTAGAGGAGTGATAACATGGGTAGAACTAAGATTTCAATTGGAGGTTGCTGTGCATAGGAGACATTCTCAATTATTAAAATGGACCCACCACTAGTTGTCTACTCACATAAAAGAAAACACCCCAAATTTAATATAACTATTAAATATCAAGGATATTTGAAAGGTGACATGGGGAAGCTTGTCTGAATCTGTTGAAACTCACTCCTACTGGCTATGGAGATGGTTAATATAAAATAACTGTGTAGTAAGTTTTTAATAATCAAT
Source organism: Octopus bimaculoides (assembly GCF_001194135.2). Lineage (NCBI taxonomy): Eukaryota > Metazoa > Mollusca > Cephalopoda > Octopoda > Octopodidae > Octopus > Octopus bimaculoides. The sequence continues at coordinate 43,622,258 of NC_068985.1, forward strand.
ATTGTTTAGTGCAATTTATCTCATTCCTAATTCATAAATGACAACATACTTTGTGAATGAGATTTCAATTATGTTAATGTTTCTTATTTCTTCCATATTGCAACAATCATATTGTCTTTGCACATTGGCAAAAGGCCTCAGTTTTGAAGGAGAGGGCAATATTGTTTGACTGAATCAATAAGCTATTAGAGTTTCTCTGTTGAAATGAAGCATACTGGAAGAGCCACTCTAGACAATTAGCAACATACGAAAACTATCGAATTTGTTTTGGAATTTATTTCATGGGGTGTCAAAATTTTCATCACACAACTGCACTCTGGTCACTCATGAAGCTTAATAGTAAGATATTATTGGTATCTATTTTATTTCCAAGCTTTAATATACTTTGTCAAACAACTGTAATATCATTTACTTCCCCAAGATGACAAGTTTTAACAAACTTGAAGAGATACAAGATAGAAGAACCAACATTAAATTTCAGTCTGCACAAGGAGTAGAGATTTATGATGTTCCTGAAATGAAATTTCTGCATGAGGGAGATAGTAGGTAGTACTAGTCAAACATATGAAATGAAAATATGGCTGCAATGAAAAAAAAAAATTTACAATCAAGAGAATGACATTATATGGCTTAGATTCTGCTGCATGTGTAAAATGCTCCTCTCAGTTGTCTCCCTGAGTTCTATTATTGATTCTCTCTCTCTCTCTCTCTCTCTCTCTCACGCACACACACACACGCACAAAAACTTAATTTGTTTAGGGCAAATACCTCAGAATGCACTCTTAAAAGATCCTATGCTTCTTGTTGTTGGCTACCACCTGTACATTAATAAAGCCTATAAATTACCATCCGCAAGTCATTATTGTCATTATATAGGGAGAATTCACAAAAAAACAAAAGACGAAGACAGGTGGTGTAGACAACAAGCAGATGTATTAGTTTAACGCTCAGGAAGTGAAAAAGTCATTAACGTTTCGAGCCTACACTCTTCCACAGAAAGAAACACAGAAAGAGACAAGAAGAGAAAATAAAGAATGTGTAGTGGCTAGTGATCTATTATGGCAAATGCCGGACAGAGGGGTCACACAAGAGAGCTAGGAAGAAGGGGAGATAATAAAGTGGTGGTGATCCCAAAATGAAGGTGCGCATGTGTGTGTATAAGAGAGCATGTATGTGTGTGTCGAAGAGGAGAGAAGGAAAGTAGGAGTGAAGAGAGGAAGTAGCAGCCAGAGCAAGAGAGGAGAGGTGGGTGGAGGAAGTAGGTGTGAGAGGGAGAGAGGAGGAGGGTTAGATGAAGAGGGGAAGAGAGTTGAGCCCATGTGGCATAAAGGAGCAAAGAGAGAAGATTAATCCTTGTTCACGGTGAAAATGGGAGTCTGGATGGCCCCTGTGCAAGGACAATCTGAACATAGACAGGTGCTGCAAAGAGTGACCGGTAGAGCGGAAATGGTGTGGGACCAGGGTGTCATTGCTGAGTCGGATGTCTTGTAGGTGTTCTGCGAACCAGTCAGCCAAGTGGCGTCCCATTTGCCCGATGTATAGAGAAGGGCAGAGAGAGCAGGTGATGACATTGATTAAAGTGCAGGTGAAGGAGTCAGTGATATGATAGGGTCAATGATGGGTGCTGGTGAGGAGGGTGGTGTTGGAGAGGTAAGGGCAAGTGTGGCAGTGTGGGTGAGAGCAGGGGAACGAGCTGGGTTGGGAGGTTGGGTTAGAGAAGAAGCTGTGGACCAAGAGGTCTCATAGGTTGTGGGCTCGTTTGAAGGAGGAGAGGGGTTGGTTAGGGAAGATGTGTGAAGTGGAGGGGTCAGACTGGAGTCACAGGAAGGCTTGAAGAATGGTGCGTTGGTGAGGTAGGGTGGTGGGGTGGTAGGTGAAGGGAATGGTGAGATGGTGGGGCTGGTGCAGGGGAGAGAGCAGATGCACAGACTATGGAACGTGCTCTGGCAAGGGTGGTGTAGATAGTGGTGAGAGGATATCCACGTAGGATGAAGTGGCGAGTCATGGTCGTCACTGCAGCGCCTGCGTAGATGGAGGAATTGGGAATAGGGGATGAAAGGCTTGGTGTGTTTAGGGTGGGAGGAGGAAAAGTTGAGGTATGAGTGTGAGTCTGTGTGTTTGTAGTGGATGGAGGTGGTGAGAGTGGAGTGATGAATGTTGACCGAAATGTCAAGAAAGGAGACAGAGGTGTCAGAGATAGTGCAGGAGAAGTGGAGGGCAGGATGGAAAGATTTAACAAAAGAGAGGAAAGAGTCTAGATGTTTGCAGGAGAGTGATGTCGCACCAATACAGTCATCAATATAACAACCATATAGTTCAGGAGTGGGGCCAGTGAAACTTGAGAATATTTGGGCCTCAACGTAGCCAATGAACAGGTTCGCATAGTTGGGGGCGTCAGTATATATCTATCTCTCTCTCTATATATATGTATACACACAATTAAAGATTGGAATTTTTGGTAATATCTTTAATTATTTAATTATGATTGTTTGCTTACAGCTCCGCATACTGTGAGAAATACATTTCATGAATATAATAATAATATATTTCTTTTTATGTAAATCATGTGAATTTCTTCAGTCTGTGATCTTATTTATATTCATATTAATACTAGTTTCAAATTTTGGCCAAAGCCAACAATTTTGGGGGAGGAAGTAAGTTGATTACATCAACCCCAGTGTTCATCTGGTATATATTTTATCAACCCTGAAAGGATGAAAGGCAAAGTCAACCCTAGTGGCATTTGAACTCAGAATGTAAAGTTGGAAGAAATGTCACTAAGCATTTTCTATGGTGTGGTAATGATTCTACCAGCTTGCTACCTTTAATATTCACATCAATATTAATATATATTCATGAAGTGCATTTCCCATGTTGTTTAGAAATGACCATAATTAAAGAATTAAAGGCAATACCATAAATTCCAGTCTTTAAGTTAATGTATTTGTACTCAGTGATTAATCAACTTCACCTGGAATTTCAGCTTGTACAGATAGTTTTCTTCCTTAAGATAAACTATCTATGGATATTCACTTTGATAGCTAGTGTTCACAGAAATGCTTAGAGAAGATTCAGCTTGGATTTTAATCTCCTTTATCTGATATATATATAAACAAACAAAAGTATAGCTTATGTAGTTGCAAGCAAACATAGAGACTTTCTTAAAACCTTCCTGACCTTTGACTAAGTAGAACATTCAAGATGTTTCAGCTGGAGGAGGAGAGGACTACAGCAATCATTTTCAGCTGAGTAGACTAACTGGAACAATATGAAGGCACTACATAGTGCCTTGCTCAAGGAGAAAATATGCCACCTGCTTCAGGAATCAAACCCATGATCTAATGATCTTGAGCTCAACTCTCTAACTAGTAGGACACACACACACACACCTGTGCACACAAAATTAATGTAGGCCAGTCCAATGGCCTGTTTGGACCAATCTTAATAAACTACTGCATTTTATGTTTGCTTTGAGTACTTCTCTAAATCACAATTTAGCAGCATATGCACAATGTATGTGTATGTTTTTATATATATATATATATATATATATATATATATATATATACACACACACACACACACACACACACACAGAGGATGCAGTGAATAAATTGTCGTCTAAATTATGCAAAAATGAAAATAACATGGACATCTCATTTTAACAGATATATTTACCAAAATTATATAAAAATATCTTGAAATACTAAAGAGTAAATTTATTCAATAAAATCGCTGTTTGCTTCAACCACAGTCTCCAGACAACTTCTGAATCTCCTGCAACTCTTCTGGATGATGATCTTGTTAAAGTTGGTGAATGCTGCTGTAATCCTTGCCTTCAGTTCATCTTTGGTGTCACAAGGAGTTTTGTTGGTCTCTCACTCAACTATGCCCCACACATAATAATCTAGGGGTTTAGGTGGCCAGATGTTTGGGGTGGTGTGGTTGCAGAAATTGTCTGGGTTCTCCTGCTTGTGTGGCATGGTACAGAGTCCTGTTGCCAGACATAGGATCTTCCAGCAGTCACTCTTTTGACTCAGGCCAGCACTACCCCCTCCAGGCACTTGATGTAGGCTTCTGTGTTGAGTCTGAGGTCGTGTGGGAAGATGATGTTGACTGGATGTTTTTATTTTTATCATTCTCGGTACATGTTTTGGGGACATGACAAGCCAATGGTTGTTCTGGGTGTTCACTGAATCTTGGACATTTACCCCACCCATGGACAATAACCCCAAGGACAATTACTGAGGACATCAGATAATGATTTAAAACTTCTTAATATATTAGAGAGGGGGTAATTAACCAAAGGTCTTGGGGGTAGTTGTTGTCAGGGGGAAATTGTCCTATAGGGGGTAATTATCCTGATACGGTGTTCACCATCTGATCCTGGCAGAGAATTTTCTTGTCTGAGAAAAACCAAAGCATGTTCAGTTGGAAAGAATGCTAGTTTGTTCAAAAGCTTCTTAGCATGGTTTTACCTCTTGTCCTTGATGACTTGGGATAAAAATTGGCCCTTTCTCATCGTGTATGAAGAATACTGAATGTCTTCATGCACTACCTGCCTGATAAGAAACTCAGACACTCCCATGTCCCTGGCAATGGACCTGATTGACTTGGAGAGATCATTGTCAATCATGGCCTGGATCTCACCAACAAATTCAAGAGTTCTTTTCTTATCAGAATGATCAGAGTGAGTTTTCTGAGATACTGTACCCTCCTAATCACCATTAGACTCATCCAAACTCTTTCCAAATCCTCTGCACTGTCCTCAGATTGACACCCAAACACTCTGAAATGTTCGTATTGGAGCTTCTGTTGCAAATGCCAAACAGTATGGCATGTGTTTCCAAATTTCTGGCAGAGTGAATTGCATCATGGTGTTGTTTTTCTCACAGACGGTACCCAACTGACCCTACTATACAGTGTAGTTGACAAAATCAAAAACAAACAATGTGCATGCATGAAATTAAAAATTGTATGTATGTATGCTAGTTATACACACTATATACATACAGGCCAGATGGAAGTGATCTTGAGGATGTAATGAAATGAATCTGATTTGAAAATGAATAATAATAATGCTCCGTCTTTCTCTCACAAGGAAGTGTTTATAGGAGGAGGAGAACAAGAGTTTACATAGAAATATGTGTTGAGGGCAGCAAAGCACTGTTCGCTGCTTGAATCTAGCTGTCAGTAAAAACATGGGGAAAGAATGTAGAATACCAAACTATAAAAGTATGTATAAGGCAAGAAAGGAGAGAAGGATAAAAGAATGCAATAACTTATATGCCTGACACTGGTCAAAGAAACTAAACATCAGGTTTAACTAGTGATAAGAAAAGCCAACAGTAGCTGGTTTATCAATATCGCTATAATGTTTTGAAACAACCCATACAGATTAGATGAGAGTTAGTAAGGACAAGGGGAACTATAGAATTTCCAGTTGCAATTAATGACATACTGAAGATAAATAGGTTTGTACAGAGAGGTTATCCCCAAATCTAGGTATTCTCAAGTGGGGGGAGGAATTGAAAAGGAGGTGGGCAAATTGCCTATAATTAAAGTTTTAAACTTGTCCAATACTATGGAAAAGCAAAGAAGAATTTTATGAATGTAAATTCCATTTTGTTTTCTCAATGAGAAAACAAAGAAGTAATTTTTCACTATTTTTTTTTTTTTTTGGTGGCAGGGTAGTATTTGTCAGTGGTCCAATCACCTGGAGGGCAATACCATTATTAATGAAAACAAAAGTAAATGATACTTGCATGAGAAAGGAACTCACAATGGTTTCGAAAAACAGACCACATTATGGAAGTGGTAGAAAGTGTTTTAAAGTTGGATTATATATGATTAGCTTGGACAATCAGACACCATGCTATCTCATAGAATAACTATCAAAGAACATGTGACTATCAGGTTACATTTGGCTTTTACTGAATGTAACTGCAAGTTTGCATTTTATGGCAATATTAGGGATTAATGAAAGTGGTTCATGCTATATATGATCAATATAAGGTATTTAGTGTGTATATATGCTATCCATTAAGGATAAAGCTCTGAGAAACAACTCTTCTACATTTCTTTCTAAAACTCATTTCTTTTAATTTTTGCAGATGTTTGCAGGAAGGTATATAGCAAATTGGAGCAAATACCAGTTTATATATTCCTATACAAAGTAATCGAAAAGATAGATTGTGTTGTTAGGTATGTAGAAAAAAATATTGTGAACACACACACACACTTAAAATTTTTGAGAAATTCATGTGTATGTATGTATGTATGTATGTGTGTGTGTGTGGGGGGGGAGGGTCTGTTAAAGTTCACTTGAAGGCAAAGTAGTACAGAATGATGTTAACATTCCAATTTTAATAAATTGGAACTTATAGGTAAGTTAAATTCATGAAGCTGATTTATTTATATACTGAAAATACTGAAAGTTGAATTTCCAAAACTTAATGAACCAATGTTAAGGGAAATGTTACTCTTAAAAGCAATTACGGGTCAAGGAAATTTTACATTTTACATCTGTAAAATTTCTCACTTCTCAAATCATCTTCACCCTCCTCATTTTACATCATCACTTCTCATGTTTCTTTAAATCTTCCACAGATCCCTTCCACTTTGAGTGCTCAGCTTTACCCAACTGTCATCCCCCAAATGTTCATACCAAATCAGTTTTACGTACTGCATCTGATTTGTCATATACCCAATTTTCCTCTCACCTCATTTCTGCTCTACTGTTTATGCAAACATTACAATTTTCAGCCTTTACACATCCTCCACATACAGTGCCTGTTTCATTATTATGTGTACGTTATACATAAGCATCAAACAATCTGACTTTCATGTCTACTGCTGTCAATGATCTCTTCAGTAGCCTTTCACCCGGCTAACATCCATATCAATTGCCCCTCTGTCTCTTGTCACTTGTATCTCACATCTCTATTACACATCTGCCTATGTCAATGTCACTCAGGTTCCTTTTCCTCATGACTTTATCTCTCATGCTCTTGCTACCTGCACTCATTTATCTATTACACATCTTCCACTCCCGCCTCCTCTTATCAATCACACAATGCTGTTAGAATGACTAAGGAAAGCAGTGGTTCTTTCTTCGATTTGCCACACATTGCACTCCCTCACTCTTACCTTTGTTGCTTGTCTTCTGTTAGCCATACATTATATTTATGCCCATGTTTTTATTGTTCATCTATTGCTTGCCATACATTGCATCTCTTCTGTAGACCAGTCAGGATGCAACTACATCTATTTTGATCCTTTTCTTTCATACTGCTCACTGGTGTAGGACTTACCTATATTCCAATTACCATGCCACTATCTTCAACACTCAATCCCTCATACCCTTTTCATTGCCAATGCATAGATGGTCATATTGGACTGCTTGTGTCCAGTTCACTCTGTGTTCAACCTCCTTCCTATACAGCTTGTCGTTATCCTATGTTAAACTCTTATTACTTTTATCCAATACAACTTGAACTTCTGGATCTTTAGTTTTGTCAAGGGCATAACATCTCTGTAGTGCTAGCAGCACAAAAAGCACCCAGTATAATCTGTAAAGTTGTTAGTGTTAGGAAGTGCATTCAGCTGTAGCAACTGAGCCAAAATGAAATATAAGATGAGATGCCCTCAACTTGACAAGGTGCCATCTTGTCATCTGAGCAATACTGCCTTGAATATCTCAAAATACATATCTTCTATCTCACATCCCTCTTACTCCTATCAGTGATGCTTTTATCACTAATGCTTCTCACTCTGTAAAGGTGGAGAGGCAAGCAGAGACATGGAGTTATGAGGTCCCTATAGTTGTGTAAAGACATGGTCACTTCTTTAATGCTGGTGTATTTAGTATACCCTGTAAAGTGCGAGGTTGTGAGAAGTCTTTAGTCTTGTCAAGGGCATAACATCTCTGTAGTGCTGGTGGCACATAAAAAGCACCTAGTATAATCTGTAAAGTTGTTGGTGTTAGGAAGTGCATTCAGCTGTAGCAACTGAGCCAAAATGAAATATAAGATGAGATGCCCTCAACTTGTCAAGGTAAACAGACACATGCAACCAATGTCAGCATGGATAGAGGAAATAAAACAATGATGATGAAGATGACAACAATGATGTTGATGATGATAAGATGGTAGTGATGTTTAACACCAACCTGTAATTGCTCTGTATATATATTTTTTACAACACATTATTCACTAGGCTGGAATGATAAAGGAATTAATTTCTGGTGAATATTCTCTATCTATTTATATGTTTATATTTACTAATGCAGCCATTTGTGGGAGTGTCAGTCTCTTTGTACCTACTTCTTTCTTCCTATCTATATATCTCACTTTACATTTTATATACCTCTCTATTTATATGTACTTTTATGTGTATGTGTGTATAAGTGTATATGTGCATACACACACATGCTTATCTAATCTATGTAACTCTGTTTATAAGCCTATCAAACTGTCTGTCTTACTATAAATACCTTCATGTCTGTCTCTTTTTTTTGTATATCAATCATCCTGTTTTTCTACCAATCTGCAGACATGTCCACATGCACATTCACCACACATAAATACACTCATGTCAGTAACGCCCAAATGCATACAGGCACACACACAAACATACATGGATTTCCACATGAACATACAAATCTATATATATAATTGTATATATCCATGTATATTCATGCACTTGCACATTCATATACACACATGTGCATATACACATATACATTAACATATTTTTTTTTTGTTTCACTCATTAGACTGTGGCCATGCAAGGGCACCGCCTTGAAGGATTTTAGTCTAATAACTAATAAGACACAAGTACTTATTTTATTGGTTTCTTTTGCTGAACTGCTACGTTATGGAGATGTAAACACATCAACACCAGTTGTCAAGTGGTATTAGGGGACAAACACAGACACAAAGATACACACACAGATACACACACACACACACACACACATATATATAATGGGCTTCTTTCAGCTTCCTTTTACAAAATCCACTCACAAAGTGCTGGTCAGCCTGAGGCTATTGTAGAAGATGCTTGTCGAAAGTGCCACACAGTGGGACTGAATCTGGAATCATGTGGTTGGGAAGCAAACTTCTTACCACACAGCCACACCGTACCTATATTTATATTAAGAGTTTGTAACTTAAATCTACATTCTTCAAAAAGTTTCACAGATGTAAGATCACATGTTCATTCAGATGCTGCCAAGTTAAGTGACAAGACAGCCACAAGTCCTAAAGATGGCTGTTAGTTATTAGATGACGTGTGCAATTTGTTCTTATTATACACCTGTGCGTACACACATATGTAAATAATATAATTTACTGAATAAATCCCAGTACTTATTTTACTGTCCTTGAAGGGATAAGAGTTAAAGATAGCAGCAGAGGATTTGATCTCAATACTAAATATTGTAAAATTATTTGTTATTCTATCATATCTACTACTTAACCACCTTTATAAAGAATGCTAATACTAAATCTATACTGTTTCAAAGTGCATGCAACAACATATTAATACATTCAAACAGTGATTAGGTGTTGCTCTTGTCTATTTTAACAGTTTAAACATTCACATGCTTTACTAATATATATGACTAACAAGTGTCAAATAACCTTCTATCATTGGAATAAACATTGAAAAATGTAGTCCTAGAAAAGATGGTTACAACTGGGATGCATTTAATTACAGATCTACATGATCAAGCTTGACCTGGGGCTAAATAACAACAACCTAGAGATGTTTTGCAAGATCTGTTTTAAAGCCAACTATCTGTAAGCAAGTTTAATAATGTGTCTGTTGACAGCATGCAATGGTTTTTGCAGGATTTGAATTTATGCACAATGGTCAGTAAACAAGTAACTTAACCACTTGGTCATCACACTTCTTCAAATATTTTTTTTTTTTTGTCTTTAGTCTGTTACTAAATGAATAGGCTTAGTCTAATAACAGTTTAACTTTTTCTATTCTAATGCTGTGACTATACCTTTGTTGAAATAGGGTTGATGAAGAGAGTTGCTTTTAAAAAAATGACAACAAATTAAGCTAAACTGATATAAAATAAAAATTTCAAACTTTGATATTCAAATCTTTAAGTGTAAAGAAAATAGAGTGCTCAATATTGTAAGTAAAGGGATATAAATTATTGGAAGCATAGAAAAGTAAACATTGATGAGAAAACAGAGTTTGTTTTTTTAAAAGCAAGATGTGTTTCAAGAGGCATGTGGCATTTTTCATGTTTATTAAATGTATAAATATGCTGATAAAAATGAATTTTAAAGCAATTCTCAGTCAGGCTGATGTAACTTCTGAGTGCACTGTTATTGCTGGCTTGAACTTAAACAGAATAGATTAGAGATTCAAAAGACAGTTATTGTTTAGGGTGCAATTGCTTGTAGCAATGTAGTTGTCAGCTAGAAAATGGACTGTTGTATCAATAGTTGGAAAGATTACTGAAATTAAAATAGTAAATGGAGCTAGCAAAATTTTTACAAGAGTAAATTACTTCAATTGTAATTCTGTTAAGAAGTTTATAGCTTTATTGTATCTGTGATTCACTGAGAAAGGAAAAGGTTTTAAGTTTAAGGAGTTCTTGGTAATGTGGGAACAAATGTTTCGACTGTATATTGGATTATATCATAAGTATTTCTTGGATTACTTTTACACTTGGAAACATTAGAGTGAACCATATATTGTTATTTTATCCCTAAAACTACTTTTACAAGGTACCTCATTATAACAATGAGAAAGATTAATGAATGTGGCCTCATCTAAAGATAATGAAGATGTTTATTAACCAGTGGTGGGGACTAAATTTATATGAATAATAGAGGAAAGTTTGAATCCTTATATTTTTTATTTGGTTTCAGTATAGGTAAAATTTATGCCTTTTGGATAGTTTAACCAGGGCTGGTAAGCTGAGGGGGTGCACCAGACACCAGTCTGATTAGGCATGGTTTCTATGGTTGGATGCCCTTTTTAACACCAACCACTCCAAGAGAGTAAGGGGTGCTGTTATGTGCCACCAGCATGGCTGCCAGTTGCGTGACATCAGTATCTGTCATGACTATGATTTCACTTGGCTTGATGGGTCTTCTACTCCAGCACAACATATTTCCAAAGGTCTTGGTCATTTATCATTGCCTCTGTGGGGCCTAACACTCGAAAAGTATTTTTTACTGTTGTAGTTGGGCTGCTGTAGTTGGAAAGTCATGTGACACTGACATTGGTCATGACTATGATTTCACTTGATTTGATGGATCTTCTCAAGTATGGCATATTGCCAAATGTCTCAGTCACTAGTTATTGCCTCAATGAGACCTAATGTTCAAAGATCATGCTTCACCACCTTGTCCCATGTCTTCCTGAGTCTACCTCTTCCATAGTTAGAAATCAGCACTTCTTTACACAGCTGTCCTTGTCTATATGTATGACATGACCATACCAGCATAGCTGTGTCTTTTGCATACCACATCTGATGCCTCTTATGCCCAACTTTTCTCTCAAGATGCTTACACTCTGTTGTACATGCACACTGACATTGCACATCCAGCGAAGCATGCTAGCTTCATTTTTTACAAGCCTATGCATGTCCTTGGTGGTCACAGCCCATGTTTCACTGCTGTGTAGCATAGCTGTTCACACACAAGCATCATACAATCTGCCTTTCACTCTGAGGGAGAGGCCTTTTGTTGCCAACAGAGGTAGGATCTCTCTGAACTTTGCCTAGCCTATTCTTTTTCTCACAGCTATGCTCTTGGAGCATCCACCTCCGCTAATGACTTGGTCACCTAGATAACAGAAGCTGTCAACTACCTCTAGCTTACCTCACTGGCATTTGATAGAGTCTATTTTCTGTACATTTTTAGTGTTTATTGTACCTGTGCACCTTCCACACACAAAGACTATTTTCCCAGTTAACCTTCCACTGATATTGCTTCATTTCTTATAGCTTGCATCGGGTACTGCTAGGTTAACTCTAAGGTCCTTCAATTCTTGACCTTGCTTCCACACTTGAAATTTCTTCTCTAGTTCTGGTAGTGATTCAGCTATAAGAACAAGATCATCAGCATAGAGGAGCTCCCAGGGGCAGCTCCTCTTAAATTTCTCTGTTATTGCCTGGAGGACTATGATGAACAAGAGGGGGCTGAAGACTGATCCTTGGTGAACCCCTACTTGTATCCTGAATTCATCGCTTCATTCCTTGCCAACCCTGACCTTACTGACTGCATCCTTGTACAGCTCTCACCATCGCTCTTCTATACCTAGTTTCCACATTGACCACCAGATAAGGGATCAGGTAACTCTATGAAAAGCTTTCTCCATGTCAACAAAAGCCAAGTACAGAGGTTTATCTTTGGCTTGGTACTTCTCCTACAGCCAGAAATATAGCATCAATGGTGCTTCTCCCAAGACTGCAAGGTCATCATCTGTGAATAAACTTCTTTGCATAGTAGAAAATCTTTTATGAAATGTTTCAGAATATAAATTCCAATCATTTCACATAATTCAGTTCCACTGTGTTACCCCATAGGAACACCAAACTATTTGCTGCTATTTCTTTTAAACCCAGGATTATTTATTGAAAAGCAGGAGGCATTTCTTTGCATGCATAATAATCATAATACCAGATTCAATGACTGATGTGATGTTAATGACAAAATTTAAGGTTTTGTAGAGGAGATTAGTTAAGAATGACAGAATCGATATCAAGTTGCTTGTATTTGCAATGTTGTCTATCTTTATTATTACTAACTTATTTGATTATGGATTTACTGCTCTTTAATGGGAGAAATAGCATTTCTTCTGTTACAAGTATACTATAATATAGAATGTACTTACAACTGTACCTAATTTGGTTTTGTCAGGGTTGATTAACCTATGTTTTGCATTGCTGGTCAAATTAGGCATGTCATCTTTAAATGTAGTATATGGTATGTCTGGAACTAAATATTCTACTCTGTCATCTACTCTGTCTTTGGTGTCAAGGTTTATAGAGTTATGGCTAAAGCCATAATCTTTGTAAATGATAGTTATGCTATTGAATAATAGTTTGTACTGTGTATTTTTGTTTGCACCATAAAGAATTAAAAAAATTTAGTTGTGATATTAAATTCTTTATTAATTCTTTATTTCTTTTGGAAAACTGTTGTGGATTTTTCTTAAGCTTAACCTTTTTTACCAAGTTAAAAAGGTATGCTTCAAGTGATTCTAGTTCTTAATTTGTTGAAGGACATTCCCTTGTTCTAAACTACAACTTCCAGGGTAACTTTGTCAAAAAATATACATATTATCTCATTCATATAAAATATCCTGAGTTTTCAATAACACATTTTAGTTAGTAGTTTTTGGATCAATAAAATGACATGAACATGTAAGTGTAAACAAGATGAAAAGAGAGTACTCAATTCTGAAAGTAGGTCCTAAAATTTACTAGGGGTTAAAAATTCACTAACACTACTTTGAGTTCCTTGATGCTAATTTTTGAATATTTATGAAAAATAGAATATGGTATTTCATATAGAACTAGAACACACACACATCACTGTATTGTCCAGACTATCAGGTGTTGTTATACATTGCTGGTAACAATTCATTTCCTTGCATTGTTGTAACTTTTAGATGATGCCATCCCATCTTGCTGGATTGGTCAGCAGGCCTATATATATATATATATATATATATAATTAGAGGTTGTATTAACCTCATGAAACGATGGTTTCATCCAAGGAAATACTGGTTCAATACCTAGTATTTTGGGGGAATGAATTTCCTTAAAATAATAGGTGTGTATAAAAACATATAGCTTATATTCATTTAAAGGAAGAAGAAAATGGAGACTGGGAAGTTAATAATTATTTATTATTAACAGCAAATTGGTCATCTTCACTTAGAGTCGTTTCTATTAATACTCAATAAACATTATGCGACATGTGCATATTATCAGAGGAAAAGATTTACCTTTGGAGACTATATGTGTGTTTGTGAATTTATTTTAGCAGACTAAAATGAATTCACAATAATTCAGTTCCACTGTATCACCCCATAGGAACACCAATTTTAGTCTGTTAAAATGAATTCACAAACACACATACAGCATCCGAAGATAAATCTTTATTCCACTGATTTGTGCTCATGCTGCATAAATGTAAATTTAATGTTTATTGACTATTAATAGAAATGGATATAACTGAAGATGACCCATTTGCTGTTAACAATAAATAATTATTAACTTCCCTATCTCCATTTTCCTCTTCTTTTAAATGAATATAAATTATATATATATATAATTTATAATTATATATATATATATATATATATATATATATATATATATATGT
>NC_068985.1:43638501-43663840 GCF_001194135.2 Octopus bimaculoides
GAGATAGAGAGAGTGAGAGAGAGAGAGAGAGTGAGAGAGAGAGAGAGTGAGAGAGAGAGAGAGAGAGTGAGAGAGAGAGAGAGAGGACCTCGTGAGTCAGAGTGGCTGTTCTAGTGCATCACCCTTGCCATCTACTAGGGCAACATCTTTTCCATTTTGTATACCAGGACCTTGAGATGGTCTGAATTACAATTAACAACCATAACAACAAAAGTAAATATGCAGTGATGATAACATCTGTACTATCAGTTAAAAACTGATTTCAAAGAAAGAGAGAAAAGGAACAAAAAACAAGCTAACCAACAAAAGAAAACAAGATGATAGGGATAATCAAGTAAATTTCTCATTATAATTACACGGGAAATGTCTTACCATGTCAATTAATTATAGCAATAATATCATTATTCTCTCTCACCAGTATCATTATCAAATGTTTTTGGTATGTTTTTGCTCAGTACTGATATTAACTATTGTTGTAGTTTAACCCCAGTGCACCCAAGGCTAAATTTATTCTTTGTGCTCTTCTTTTTTTTTCTCTAAAATATGGGGATGAGTTAAAAGAGATTTAATTGCTAATTCTAGTAGGTTGAGGGGATGCATAGAGCAGGGGTTTTCAAACTGTGGTCCACGGACCACAGGGGTTCCGCAAGGACAAGACAGGGTGTCTGTGGACAGCAAATACTTTTTAAGGGCAATCTGATTTTATATATGTTTTTTAATCGAAATCTTTTAATTGACAATAAACCTATTTGTTAAATAAATAAATGTAAAGATATATGTTATTTTAAGCAAATATTTATGTATAAATTTCATAAGCGTTTATAAGGGGGTCCCTAAGGTAAAGCCTGAAATATAAAGGGGTCCGCAAGTCAAAAAGTTTGAAAACCCCTGGCATAGAGGCTTCTTGATTAGCTCTGACATAGTAGAATAGACCACCAAACTAGTCAGTCTTTTCAATATCTTAGGTACCAACTATTTCTTTTTTTCATTTAACAAGCTAAAGGAGTCTCAACAAAGCCACTCACATTAGTTAAAAATAGTAACCAAATCTCCCTTAAATTAAAATCCCACCATCTCAAACAAGTTAAGATACATGAGAAATATAGTATTCTAGACCCTTCTTTAAAAATAGCATTGTCATGTCTGGAGTATATCTGATTATAGTTGTGCCTAATCAGGACTAATTTGGAGCTAAACAAAAACATTTTTTTAATTACCTCTGATGATTTTACTATTTTTATTTAAACAAAGTATTCCATTTATTTTCACATGATTAAAAATGGTGAATATTTAGCAACAATAATTGAAAAATTGGTTAGGATTGTTGAGAGGAAGAGCATTTAGTCATAGAATCCTGCCTTAAATATATTTCTGTTCCAATCATAACTAACATGAAAAAACAGACATTAAAGAAAAGAATGAATAATTGTTTCTAAACTTGTTCAAGACATGGTGACAAGGTGAGAAATTTGTGGGGAGCAATTAGTTAATTTGATGCCAATAGTTGATTGGTATTTTATTTTATCAACCCCTGAAAGATGTAAAATAAAGTTAACCTGGTGTGATCTGAACTCAGAATGTAATGAAACAGAATATATTTTGTTTCATGCTGTTACTATTCTGCCAATCCACCATCTAAAACAGTAATAATTATTTCAAATATTGGCATAATGCTGGAAATCTGTGGGTGGAGTGGGAGGAGCAGTTAATTATGTTGACCCCCAGTACTTTATTTTATTGACTTTGGAAGGATGAAAGGCAAAAATGACCTCAGTAGGATTTGAATGCATAATAATAATAATAATAATAATAATAAAAAAACAGAAAGACTTTTTTTATACTTTAAAAATAGAAAGACACTTTTTTTTTTATTAAAGGTTCTGCTATTCTACCATCTTAACTCTTATAATAATTGTTATTTCTAATTTAGGCACAAGGCCAGTAATTTTGAAGGTGAGGTATTTAGTCAATTTCATTGACCCAGAGTTTGCTTGGTAGCTTATGCTATCAATCCAGGAGGGATGGAATGACAAGCAAAGTTAACTTCAGTAAGATTTATTAACCCTTTAGTATTTAAACCAGCTACATCCGGCCCAAATATCTTACTTGTTTTATGTTCAAACTGGTCTGAGCTGTCCTCTTACACCTAACCTACAATGTCAATCTGAAAATAAACAATTACACCACCAAAATCTCAAAGCCACAAAATAATGTATGGTTAATTCAAAATAGTGTGAATAGATAAGCATTACATTTGACAGAGTAATCTGAATACTAAAGGATTAAGTACTGAGGTTGATGTAATCAACTTGTCCCCTCCCCTCGACATTACTGGTCTTGTGCCACTATCATTACTATTGTGGAGATCCAGGAGAAATGTTCTCTCGGATAATAATAATAATTATCCTTTCTACTAAAGGCACAAGGCCTGAAAATTTTGGGGCGGGGTCTAGTCGATTACATTGACCCCAGTGTTTCACTAGTACTTAATTTATTGACCCTGAAAGGATGAAAGGCAAAGTTGGCTTCGGAGGGATTTGAACTCAGAATGTAGCAGCAGATGAAATACTGCTAAGCATGTAGCCAAGTGTGCTAACAATTCTGCTAGCTCGCCTAAGGTAATAACAACAACAACAACAACAACCATTCTTATAACTATAGACATAAGGCCTGAAATTCAGAGTGGGGGAAAGTCGATTACATTGACTGCAATTCTTGACTGATACTTATTTTATCAATCCCAAAAAGATGAAGGAGAAAGTCAACCTTGGTAGAATTTGAACTCAGAATGTAAAGACATGAAATTCCACAAAGCATTTTGTCCAGCATGCCAACAATACTCCAGTTCACTGCCTTAATAATAATAATAATAATAATAATAATAATAATAATGATAATAATAATAATAATAAAAAGAATAGTAATTATTATTAAAGTAGCAAGCTATCAGAATCATTAGCATACCAGATAACATGCTTAGTGGCTTTCTTCTGGGTCTTTATGGTTTAAGTTCAAATTCCATCAGAGTCAACTTTGCTTTTCATCCTTTCAGGGTCAATAAAAATAAGTACCAGTCAAGCATTGACGATGATGTAATCAACTTACCCCAGCCTAAAATTGCTGGTCTTGTGCCAGAATTTGAAACCATTATTGTTATTATTTCATTTATCCTGACCTTTTAGCAACACCCAAATTCATAGCATGTTGTAGTAAGTAACTACCATCAGCTATGAAAATTAAAAAAATTATTTCTGAAGTTAGAAAATAACTTACACAAAAAAAACAAAAAAAAAACAAAACATTACAAATATTATAAACGATAACATATAGTATACATTTATCAAATTTGGATAAGATCATATTTCATGGGGAGGCATGAATACTGACATTTCAAGGAAAGTCCTTTGTCACAGAGAAAATAGCAAACTAAATTAGATTTTGTGAAACAAGAAGAATAAAACTAAATACTATGAACCATATTGTTGTCTAGCAATGTACAACTGAATTGACCATATTCAATAACAACTCAAAAACAGTTCAGAAGTATTAAGATCATACAATTTATTTTTCTTTATATATATGTTGGCTAATGAGAAGAAATATATGAACTGGCTTTAAAGAGGTAACTGAAATATTGGGTTTTATACATAAATTGTACACGACCTTTAAATATTAAGATTCTTTCCTTCTTTTTATTGCTTAGTTGTTGCAATATTTATGGAAAACCTAAACCACTAAATGACATTAATTTGCAAACTGTTTACTTATTACTATTTAATCTTTTCATTTTTATCTAGACATGGATCACTCTCTCTCTCTCTCTCTCTCTCTCTCTCTCTCTCTCTCTCTCTCTCTCTCTCTCTCTCTCACTCTCTCTCATACACAGTACAACAGAATTTTTGAAGGATTATTTAGAAATAATGTTTCAATGTGTTATATTTTTTTTAGAGTAAACTACCATGTTGCTCCTAATTTAGTGTTAAATCTTGGTACTAATTTTTTTCCCTTCATAATTTTAGCTTTGCCCCATGTAGAAGTTATACCTCAGTATTTTCAGTTAAAATCAAATATAAAATAGTGTGACTTATACACATGTAAATATGCTAAATGTTAGCAAGAAGAAAGTAATTAGCATTAAGATAACAGTGGGAGCCGATATATACAAGCAGTTAATAAATAGGCAAAAGTAATACTGTAAATGTTTATTATCAATATTTAAGTATATCTGCAGATTGGAGATGGTTCATATAGAAGAATGATAGTATAAACTGCATTAATGCAGGAGTACAGAGATTATATTTTCCTAATATGATAGGAATATAGGAAATAAGAAAGCAACATTTCGTTGTAGGTAACATATTGCCATGAACCTTTGTTTTTTGTGTTTAGTCTCTCTTAAAAATCAACTGAGACTGATAAAAAAATTCAATATATTAAAAATAATCAAATAAAGAATAAAAGAACTTTCTGGGCCAATTATTTACAAAAAAAAACAAAAAAAACAAAACAAAAAACAAAACAATTAATACTTGAATATACACTGGATATTATTAATTTAGAAAAAAATATGATTGAGTTATTTATTCTAAAAGTTTGTTGTAAAAATGAGAAAATATTGTTTTAGAAATAAAAAGAAAAGATTCTCATCTCATAGTTTGATTCTCATCTCACAGTTATAAAAAACTAGTTTGACATTGTTCTAGTGATATAATCAGCAACAGATGTTTTCCCCAAATCGCATCAAGAAGCTAAAGTCATTATATGAAGTATAATGCTTCATATTAGTCTTTTATTGTGACTGTCCAATATAAAAAGGTCTATCATGATAATGACAGTTTAAACATTTTTCAAGACTGCATTGTCATTTTATACAACCATGATAAAATTATACTAATTACTTTATAATCTATTATTGCAATAACTGTATGTATATTAGTTATTGCTAACTTTTTTATATCTTAAGCCATCTGACTAGACTTATCCGATATTATTTTTATTCCATATATCATGAAGGAGCTTCTAAGTATAGCAACCAAATCTCCCTCAAACCATATGCCACTATTTTCAAAGTATTATACTTTAAATGAAGATGGGATGGCTACAGTTTGAAGACCTCTGATCACAGGTCTGCTCACTGACTTAAACAGCAACATAATATAAAATAATGAATGACCTAATTATTTTGTTTTGAAATGGTTATGCTATTCATATCTTATAAAAAAAGAAAAACAATTCTAAATATTCTAGACTTATGAATAAATAAAGTTTAAATACAACATAAATTAGAATTGTAAAATAAAATTTTTCACTCAGATAAAGAAGGAATCAATGAGTTTATTTACCGTCATCGCCCTTTAAAAGATAAACACTAATTTTAAATGTATATTGTTGGTATTTTATTGATCCTTGAGAGATAGAATGAAGCATTAGTTGCCACCAAATTTCAACTCAGAGGTGAGAAGAATAAAACTAAATACACTAAACTACAATGTCTCACAATGTACTACCAAATTAGCCATGCTTGGTAACAACTCTAAAATAGTTTAAAATGTATTCATCTCATACAGTTTATCTTTATACATATGTTGGTTAATGCGTGGAAAGCTTTCTTCTGTTGTAAGAACATTTACTGTAGTCACAAATTTTATTCCAATATAGTGGACAGAAGAATCACAAGATTTTTGTGAGGAAAATATTTGCAGTTTTTGTTGGCTTAATTATCCATAAGCTACTTTAAGATATTGAATATTTTTTCTAACATGCTAACAAGTGTGTATGTGTGTATGTGCATATACATACATATGTATGAGTGTGTGTGTGTGTGTGTGTGTGTGTGTGTATACACATACACATGAGTTTGAAAGTGTATGTGTGTGTTTGTAATTTTAAATAATGATGCATATTTTGGAATAAACTTTAACTAATTGCATGTAAAATACCATTTTGAAGCACAAATTTTGGCTAGATGATTTATGCTTATGGTTTTCTTCCCACTGTTTATTCTTGTTTGAGTTCAAAAAGAAAAATGCAAATTAGTGGAAATTGTTCACTATACCAATCAAGCAATTTGCTCAGGGAACTGTCAACAAATGTAAAACTTAACTTTCCTTCCCAAAATTTTGTGGTAGAGATAAGAATCTTGGAGCTGAGGAAGATCACAAAGAACCTTCTGCAATTAACTACCAATTGAGAGTTATTATTGAAGTTGGCTCACACAAAATAATTTAGGAGGTTGCAGAACTAAATGTTCACCACTCAACACTTGTTTAACATTTGCACCACACTGGAAAGTGAGAAGAGTTTGATAAATAGGTGCTGGATACTGATTTATTTATTATTATTTTTTTCTTGGTGTAAAGTACTCAATTATGCACACATTGGAAGTATCAGAGAATCTAGTAATTATTAGTTTCATACCATGGTTTGACAATATTGGCTTCATTAGCCGTTATGAAAATCTGCTCCAGATCACTGTGACCAAATATCTGAACGTTAGAAACATTAGAGTGAAACCAAAGTATGAAAATAACAACAGGTACTAAACATATATGCAATAATCTATGTGACCCACCTACCACACAGAGTAAAACTATCTCAAAATAAAAAGAATTAATGTAGAGAAAAGGAGAGATTTTAAACTTGTAGAGGACATTCTCTCTTTTGGCAGTGGTACAATAAAATGTACCTAGTCCTTAATGTAAAGTGGTTGGTTATAGGAAAGGCATCCAGTTGTAAAAGTTACCCTGTATTTTATGTTGCTCTGTGTGTGCCAGATGACAAGGGACTGTAACAAGTGACAAGAGGCTTTGACCCATCCAATTCATGCTAGCATGTTAATATGAACATGATGATGATGATGATGATGATGATGATGATGTATGTGTGTATGTGCACTTGCGTGTGTGTATGAATATCATATAGATTGTGTTTGAGTTTGTATAGATTAAGAGTTGTATTTAAAATATAAACCATTTAGAAATCTGAATGTAAGCCTGATGATAGTGGGGATGTTATTGTTGTTGAACATACAGGTTGTTTTCATGCGTTTGTAGTTTCATGAAGATATAGTTTAAAGTGGTAGAATAATTTGTTTACGCTATCTAGTGACAACTGTTTTATTATGAAATGCTTTAGACATTTACTCTCCACTATTATAGGAATAATTCATTTTGATTGGGAATCAACAACATCTCAAATTGACTATAATATATGAAATCATTCATTAAAACTTATAACAGACAATTGAAATGAAGTGCCATCAAGTAAGGTACTGAAAGAATCAACATTTTTCTAGTTTAGAGTCTAAGAATCATTACTATAATTACTAACCAATCTACCCAATTTGGAAATACCATAGAGAATTCAGATTATTAGAACAAGGTCAGAAATATTATTACTTGTTTATTTAACATAAATTAGATAAAATATTTGAACGAATTACTTAATATTTACTTTTAAACATCTGAGATGAATTGTTATTGCAATTGTAATTTTCTAACCCAATTAACCTCATATTTGAGCATATATTGCATAATATATATATACAGCATTTTTATTTACAATGCATATATCTTCACTAGTTCAAAAAGACAAGACTCAATGTTGATTGAAACAAAGATTGTATGTGTGTGTAAGCATCTCTCTCTCTCTCTCTATATATATATATATATCATCATCATCATCATCATCATCATTTAACGTCCGCTTTCCATGCTATCATGGGTTGGACGATTTGACTGAGGACTGGTGAAACCGGATGGCAACACCAGGCTCCAATCTAATTTGGCAGAGTTTCTACAGCTGGATGCCCTTCCTAACGCCAACCACTCAGAGAGTGTAGTAGGTAATTTTACGTGTCACCCGCATGAGGGCCAGTCAGGCGGTACTGGCAACGGCCACGCTCAAAATGGTGTCTTGATTTTGGTAAATTGATTTGCTCCTTAATTAGTTGGGCTATGACCCTCTCCGTAACTTTCATAACCTGATCTAACAGCTTGATGCCTCTGTAATTATTTGTATCTAAGGCGTCACCTTTACCTTTGTAGCAGTTGACTATGGTGCTGCTACACCAGTCATTGGGTATGACTCCTTCGTGTATCACCTGGTTTGTAATACGGGTGACTAGGCTGTAGCCAACACTGCCAGATATTTTGAGCATCTCTGCAGTGATTCCTGATGGGCCGGATATATATATAGGGTCATCCCATAAATAATGCAGTTTCTTTTATACTTCTTTTATTTTTCAAAATTAAGGTAAACAAAGTTCTTTTTTTTATCTAAAATATACTCTCCTTCATTTCCTACAATGCTCTTCCATCTATCTGGTAGACTTGCAATGCCTCTCTTCCAAAATTCACTTCTGCAGTACTACTCTGACCTTGTCTACAGAATTCCTAGTTTTTCCACCCAAATGATTTTGAAGACTGTGGAATAAATGATAATCAGATGGGGCAATGTCTGGTGAATATGGTGGGTGGGGCATCGTTTCCCATTCAAACTACTTCAGCCTTTGGAATGTCATCCTCGTTGTATGTGCCCAAGCATTATCCTGATGGAAGAACACTTTTCATCTTGAAACCAAAGATGGTCGTTTTTCTTCTAGCACTATTGTTGATGAATGGTTGAATGACCAAATCCAAGCTTTTCTGCTAGTTCTTCAACAGTTAAGATGGGATTTTGTTCCACCATGGTTTTCAGGACATCCTCGTCGAGCTCTACAAATCTTTCAGGATGAGGCTTGTCTTCTCAACTGTAGTTTTTGGAACCACCATTGACACTGGCTTATGCTTATTGTCCGATCCCCATATATTGCATTAATATTCCTTGTGTTGTTGCCTTTATTGAACTCATAAAGCAAAATATGTTCCTTTGTCACTTCCATTATAGCAGCTTTGAAAAAATGACTGTTAAAATCAAACTGCACTCTTCAAAAAACTTGCACTAAGAATAAGGACAAGGTAAAATTACTACCTGCTTTTATGGCAAGTTGATGCAGGTAGTTTAGCCCATCTCCCTCTGACTTTTAGTTCATGCAATTGAAAAAAAACACTTTATTTATGGGATATATATATATAGACAGTTTGTCTGTTGCTAATCTGAATCTTGCCTATGGATACACAGGGTCTTCAAACAAGAGGCTGACTTGAGCACCATAAAATATCAGCTATGGTGTTGAGTACTCTTTTTTCCATCAGTCAACATGAAATGTGTGTGTGTGTGTGTGTGTGTGAGAGAGAGAGAAAGAGAGAGAGAGAGAGAGAGAGAGAGAGAGAGAGAGAGAGAGAGAGAGAGAGAGAGAGAGAGAGAGAGTGAGAGTATATGCTTTGAAGATGCAGTGAATAGTCCTTAATTAACTATTGTCCCTTCTTACTATTTTTTTCCTGATGACAACCTATAGTCAAAAATTAGTCACATTAACAATATTTAAGATGGATTTCCTCTTCCCAGTCTCTAGAAATGATATCATGATAATGAATCAAACTTCAGTCCTTTAATGTTTTAAGCTTCTACAGGTTCACTTTCATTCTTTGATACTCACTCTCTAATCTTATCTTTGTAAAAGATTTTAATGAGTGTAATAATCATCGGAACACATGAGTTAAGATTTGTTTTGGTAAAAATCAAGAGATGATATGAAAGATGTCTATAACTTCATTTAAAGTCTTTGAACCTTTTCAATGAATATTTGCAAAATATGTGTTCAATTAATTTGACAGTTGAGGTTGATTTGAGTTGAATAAATCACTTATGTTTTTAGAAAGCCTAAAAAATTATTAAGTAGCTTATGTATGAATAAATAAAAAGAGTAAATAAATAGCTTAAAGTACAGATTTCTAAATAAACAATCACTTTGGAAGATCATGTAGACAGATAAAATCTGTACTTGGAATATTTATTTATCTCAATTAATGGATGAAACAGTGAACTACCAGGTTAAATGCTTTGCAAGATTCAATTTATATTTCATTGCCTGCCTCTGCCAAAACCAATAAAATAATACAGGACATACACTGGTATTGCTTAAACCGGCCACATTTCTCCCTATAAATTTGTATCATTTGAAGCAAGTAATATATTTCTCTTTTAGAGTTTTGAATGTAACCAATAAATTTGATAAAATTACAACACAATGTTTATATTGAATCATCTAGAGTTAGAAGTAACAGCTGTGCATCTTATAAAATATAAATAATTTAGTGTTTCTTTTCTTTGATTTGAACATTACTGAAATCTTGAGTTCTAATATACTTCCAATAATGCATAGATACAAGACTTAATTCTAGAAACATATAGACTGAATAAATATTTTTACTTCAATTCAAATTTTGGTACAGTAATTATTGTGAGAGATACAATATGAAAGAATTAGAATATTCCAATATATATTTGTCAATATCTTTTCAGAAAGCATACTTTTTGTCAGAGCATTAGTGCATAAAATTCTGTATCATTTACAGATATTCTAAATGTTGACAGGAAAACAATAGTCATTTCTATGTGCTAATAAAATATTTTCATTGTGTAAATAATTAAGCCACAATTTCCCTTTTGTTTTATTGTCTGTTCATTTGCATTTCATATAAAAAAATTTAGGTATGAACTTCACAGAAAGTAACAATTTTCTTTTTTTTACACAAGGGTGATTAGAATATTTTAACACTGATGACTAAATGTGTATTAGTATCAGTTACTACATCTACAAAATTAGTATATTATCTCATTTCAAATCAAGAAACATCCTAAATACAAGTGATAAAGGTTTTACAATTCATTGCTTTCATATTAGCCAACTTCTAGCAGCACTTAATCCAATAACTTAAAGAAACATCTGAACCAATTCTCCCAGATAAACCTATGGACTTGGAGCTTAAGGGAGTAGCAGAGCTTAAATCAGTAATCCACTAAATCCTATACAAAATTAATTAAAACCATATGGAATTCACTCCTTCCATGTTGAATGACACTAAAGTAGATTGACCTTGAAATGAAATTAAATTAAAAATGCTTAATTTATTTAAACATAATTAATTTTTTCCATATTTATAGTTTTTATGCTTTAAGTGTTAGAACAGCCAGTGATGTATTTTATTTCTCTGTATGGTGCATTATGTTGCTGTTTAGCTCCATGTCAACCTTGATCAAACAAAATTATACTAAAAGCAGTTTAGCCATGGTAGCCACTGCATCTTTTTTTTCTTTTTAAATTCAATTTTTAGGCTTGCTCTTTCTTGTTTATGATAGGTATGAAATAAGCAAGATTTAAATGTCATATTTTTGCAGATCAATAGAGCATGTAAAAACTCTCGTATTAACTTGCCTCATTGAGATAAACATTTTTTTTTGTTGATAAAATTTAAATCAAACTTAAGAAACAGCAATGATTTATATTCAACGAAATAATCATTTAGTGACTATCCTAACTAACTTACCCTTTTCAATAAGAGTAATATGAAATGAGCTAATCGAATTCTTTGCAGTGTAAGATAAAATTACTAATTTAAAGCTTTAAAGGTACATCTCCAGAATATTTACTCTGGAGATATTCCTTTAAAGCAAAAATATATATATATATACTTTTTTTCGCTTTTTAGATGAATGAAATGTAAAAAATAAAATAATGTTTTAATAGTTAGAAAGGAATATGAATCTAAACGTGGAACAGTTTATCAGAGCAATAAAAATAAAAAATAAAATATAATTTTTACATTTCTAAATAAATTTCAAAATTTGCAAAAGTAAAATAGAAAATAAGAATACCCATAGAAACACATTAATTTACAAATGGGAATTTTTAAAAGTACTAACTTCTAAGTCACTTGATAATTATCATTTTTAATGTCTACAGTAGCAAATAAACCTATTCATTACCAGTTTCACTTACTTAACTAACACTGTTTGGAAATGCTTGAATATAATATTTTCCTTCTAATGTGCAACTTTATGCCTATCAGACATACCATTATCTTTTAAGTGTCTATTATTTGTGCCAGTCTGTAATATTTTGTACCATTCCACTAATGTACAGTTCTGACATTAGATAGGTCAGTGTTAGCCATATAGTAAATGAAATACATTTTTAGAAAATCAGACATTGTTTCCTTACAAATATTACTAGATAATAATAAAATATATTTTGAAACATATATAACTTCTATTACTACACTGTTGTAGCAGTGGTTGTTATTGTTAATGATAGAAATCATTAACATATATATATAAAAGAATACAAAAAATGGGACAAGAATGCAACAGGCAACAACAAAACATCCAGACAGTTGGATGATACAAAAAGGGACATGAAAAAATGGACAGGTCATTTGGAGTTTTCTTTCGTCAGTTGAGTTCCAGATTATCTTTGCAGTTTCAGCTGGTTATACTCGAGCCTGCTCCAAGGAAAATCTAAGCTAAGAGCACTAGATTCCTTGGAAGAAAGCAGCGAATGTATACAAAAACAAGGGCAGAAAAAATGGAGAAATTGGTACACAAATACAAATGTAAACAACGGGACATTAACAACAGGTGTCTTCTGACTAAGGACGAATTAAATTAAGCTGGCGTGTGTGGAAGTGAAAGCTCACAGCAGGGACATAAGAGATGACAGGCATGGTAAGGAATATAGATGTTGCATGGATGGTAGTCAAACCAAGAAAGGAAGGTCAGGTTTGGTCGAACACCAGTCACATGGAAGGAGAAGAGAGAGGTAGAGGCAGAGGGATAGAAGAATTAGGGCGGGATGGAAAAAAAGAAAGAAAAGGGACAGAATGAAGTGAAAGAGGAGGGAAGGTGAGAATGAAGGGAAGGCCAGGATATGTGAGAGAAGTGTGGAAAGAACGTAGTAAGTGTGAAGGGGCTGAAAGAAAGAAAGAATGAAAGAATAAGAGAGTCGTACAAAATTTATATACACACACACATATATATATATATATACTTACATGTAAGAGACCAAAGGGTACATGCACCGCTATATGTATATAAAAAAGAAGACAAAAAATGGGACAAGAACGCAACAGGCGACAACAAAACATCCAGGCAGTTGGATGATACAAAAGGGGACATGAAAAAACAAGGACAGGTCATTCAGACTTTTCTTTCATATATATATATTCATGCATACATTCTCTTAATATTACTAAGGCAAAGCTGGCAGAATCGTTAGCATGTCAGAAAAAATGCCTAGTGACATTTCATCTGTCTTTATGTTCTGATATATTAAGACTGCTGTCTTCTCTTGGTTGTTATACTTATGTTTCAGCCATTGTATCCTCTGACCCTTATTTAAGTGCTCATCATATTTGGTACTAAAATTATGGAATTCAGAGAATGTTACCAAGTACAACAGGCACCTGAAGAAGATTAGGAACATTGTGATGATAACAGTGAAGATGAAGATAGTAGTCTGAATATATCAGTGTATAACAAAAAAAGAAATGCAGACAAGACAAGCATAATAGTGATTTCTTTCTTAGGCACAAGAAAGGGTTTCTTTTTGTTTAATCATAAATTGACATAATTTGACCACATTTCTTTTAATGAAATTCATTAAGTTTGAAAGATAGGTAAAACATGGATATTAGCAGAATTTCCTTCAAGCACAGTTAAATTCATCCCTTCAGGGGATACTGTAAAACAGATAATTATTTTATTAGCTTATAATGTGAAGTCCAAAAACTGTGATAGATTTGTATTCTATTAAAAGAAATAGATGTTTTTTAACTTCTTAATACCATGCTAACCACACTAATAAATTCCATAACCCTTTGCTTTTGAAGTGGTAGTTGTAAAGTTATCTCAGTGTGAACTTGTTGTAGTAGAATAACAAATAATAATGATTTTAAAGATGCACAGGGCTACAAGGGTAGGAGGGTATAATCAAGTAAATAAATCCTAGTAACTGACTGGTACTTATACATTGGCCTTTCACTGATGAAAAGGCAAAGCTGATCTTGGTAGAGTTTCAACTTTGAATGTAAAGAGAAGTAACTTAAATACCACAAAGTATTTTTTTCCTACTACTTTATCACTCTACTACCCTTTCATAATAAATAGTAACAAATTGAATACTACAAAAAGCAGCAGTCAAGTAAAGATTTTTTATGATAAATATTTTAAGATAACAGGAGAGGAAAAGCAACTAGTAGCTTATTGATTTGAGTCAACACAACACTGATTAACATTTATATTAGAAAAAACAGTATCCAAAAAAGTGAAAGAAAAACATCCACAAAGCTGTACCATTAAGTTCCTAATTATAAACTATCTCTGAAGATAATTCTAATTATGAATTATATGATAATTTGGCTATAAAATTCATCATCTTAAACATCAGTATGAAAGCAAACTTGACTCATTTCATAACAATTAGGAGTTCAAAAAAGGTTCAAAGAACCATTTCCTTTTGTATGATTAAATTAGTAATAATAATCACATTTTGAAAAAGAAATTTACCAACAAACTGTTTTATAGTTAGTTGATTGAAAGAGAGAGATAATTATAATGAATTGCAAAATGTAGACAAATATATGCAGACACTGATACGTATGAATTCAATAATTCTGTACTCCCCAATCAGAATTAGTGTACAGTTAAAATAGATAATAAATGAGCAAAAAATCCACAGTAATAAATATTAGTTTGTACTTTACAGCTAAATAACAATCAATTCTTTCTTATATGAACTTGTACATTGAGATCAAAAGATAAATTCTTAGACAACTTGATGTTTAAGATCAATGAATGATCTGACCATGAAAACTCATTGAAACAAGCTGTAGTAAGCTTAGCAATATTAGTCACTTATTATTTGATAACATTATTCCATTTATCAAGGTCAACAAGATTTGATTATATCCAAGGAAATGTCATTTACTGATAAGAAAATCTACCATTTTTTATCACTCTCTTTCTACATCTAGATTATAATTACTGTAATTCTAAATTATTTAGTTTTATCTCACTCTTACTTAGACATACTTCTCATATATTGCTTTTTTGTTACAGTTCCTGAATTATAAACCCTTTTCTAAATGCAATATCAAATTCATATCTAAAGAACTGCACCAAACATTATTTATGATTCAATCTCAACACGAATATAATCTCTAGGATCAAAAGAGGTTTATGTTGTCAAGACTCAATATTGTCAAGATATGTTGACTTGAGGAAATGTCTAATGTTTCAGTTAGTTCTTTTCTAAGGAACGGTTGTACTTCAATCATTAGATATTTATTATCCTTATGGCAATGTAATAATCTCAATCAATCATTCCACTATTTGAGGAGTGTCTAATAGTTCATTGACACTTGTCCTCTTCCTCACACTAGCAAGTAATGATAAATACATGAATAAATTAGAAGGCAGCAACTTGTCAGTTGTTAGAGCATTGGATAGAATGCCTTGCAGCATTTGTTTTGGTTCTCTGAGCTCTGACTTCAAATACCATTGATGTCAACTTTACTTTTCACACCTCCAAGCTTATTACAGCAATACTTGTAATAATGCTGGTGCCTGACAGAAGTGCCTATGATAACAAGCTGTATCAGCTTTAGCTTTTTTGTAAGACAACACTGGTGGTGTAGGGAGGGGAAGCATCTATGTTATTTCATGAAAACGTTACCCAGACCAGCACCTTCAAAAGAAACATGTTAGGTGTAGGTATCTTAGGGCTTTCGTATGTCTTGTATGAGACATGTGGAGGCTTTGGATATGTAAATGCAATACCAAAATATTGCAAAAATGTCCTAACATGCTGCAAATACTACAAATTATCTGGGAATGTAAATAGAGACTGTTGGCTTATTAGAATAAAGCCTGCATTTACAACTTTACTTTAGCAATTATCTTAGACTATTTATCTGTAGATTATCATGAACTAGCAGTAATACCTGTTGTTGATTGGGTAATTACTCTTACTGTTTCTTGAGCTGAGAAGCTAGAAAAATGAGTATATCATATAGAAGAATAGCTTTACGGAATCCAGGTGACTGCGATGGCACTGAAAAGGCCACAGGTCAAGTGGAACATTCATTTGTCACTGTTCCTTTTGAGGTTTGACTAGGCAGTATGCTGACGGAAAATTGAAAAATTCAGTTTCAACGTGAATGAAGCTAGAAGAATAGCTATATCATATAGAAGAATAGCTTTACAGAATCCAGGTGACTGTGCGATGGCACTGAGAAGGCCACAGGTGAAATGGAAGACCCATTTGTCATAGTTTCTTTTGACATTTGAATAGGCCGTATGCCCAAGGAGAATTGAAAGATTCAGTTTTGAATCTGAACCAGGGTGAGACTATGATTACAGATTTAGGCTTACTCATCCTGTATGTATGTATTAAATAAGAGAAAAATATGTAATAATTGAAGTAGAAAAAAAAAATGGATTTCATATATAAACTTTTGTTTGTTCTTCAAGTTGCAATCCAGCAACTTTTAGTGTTTGGCCCTGACTTTTATTAATGCTTATAGCAAAAGAAAGTGGGATTGGAAACTTTAATGGCTTAGATTGGAATGGGACATTAGATGGTATACCTGGTATGCGAGGAATGAAGATGGTGTCACCTTTACCAAAATCAGTGAGAATATTTGTTTCAATGTAATTCCTCATAGGTTTGTGCACGATTAGTATCGTACCATTGCACAATTTTTGTTGAGACAAATTAGGCAATACCATAATAGGAAATATAGAAAAAGCATAATAGCTTCCCTTGAACCATTTACTTTCATTTTGGTGGACAAACAAATGAACAAACACACAAATGGACAGAATCTCTCTTCTATATATATAATATAATATAATATAATAATAGATAGATACATATACATAATAGTTTCCCTTGAACCATTTACTTTCATTTTGGTGGACAAACAAACGAACAAATACACAAACGGACAGAATCTCTCTTTTATATATATAGATAAGATATAAGATAAGATAAGAAGAAAAAGCATAAGTTTCCCTTGAACCATTTACTTTCATTTTGAAAGACAAACAAATGAACAAACACACAAACAGACAGAATCTCTCTTTTATAGATAAAGAGGTGAAAAATCGTGTTATCTGGTTAGAAAAACTAGTGGTTCCAGAAAGCCAAAATCCTTAAAAATTGAAGATACTTGAGCATTTCAAAATATGAATTCCTCGTAGAAAATATTGAAATAATTGTTTTTTTTACTGTTGGGAACATTTTTGGTATTAATTTAATGTAAGAGTTTCTATTTGCACATTTTGAAATCTGGTTTTTCAAATTTTATGGAAAATATTTCTATTCTGTATTAGTCATTAAATGATAAGTTTCATGAGTTTTAATTTGTTTTTAGTTCTCCTACCTTGATTTTTGAAGATGGGAATAATTGTGAAAGTTATTTAGACATACCTTGTGATTTTCTAATTTGTAAATTGTCAAGAATGACCAAACTTTCATTTAGATCTTCTGCTTAATATCATCAATTCATTAATATAAAATATTATCTACTTCTATTGATTGTCATTATCAGTAGTAACTGCATGTGAAAATCTCTTGTTTATCATCTTATAGATTTTCTATGCCAATCTCATTGTTATTCAGACTTGTAAATCTTTGGATCTTGAGTAACTTGTATTTCTCTAATTCTCATTTCATTGTTGTTGTTCCCTTTTGCAAGAAGTGTTTCTACTCTTAGTAGTTTCTTTCTTCAGACATCTGTCTTATAGAACCGCTTCTAGCTGCTCTGATGGATGTAATTTCAATTCTTTTAAATCTTGAGTTGATTTGTTTTTAGGGCAGTTTCTCATTTGATTCTCTCAATCACCGCCTTCTCTTTTGTAACTCTCAACAAACTTGATACTTGGGGCATGTTTTATTATTGGTTACTTGCCCTTTTGGGAGTGACTCCCAATGGAAATAAATAAAAATTCAAATTCATTTAATTTGAGATAAATAATAACTTGAACTATAAATTTTTATTATGGACTCATAGTTTTCAGTTTTTAATTTTGATGCATTTTCTCTATACTGATGACTGTAACAACCATTAACAGTAGTTAAAAAAATTATAAAGTGATGTAAATTATGTTTACACTTATTTTCATTATTATGTTTGATAAACTTTCAAAATGAATTGTTAATACATAATTTTTTGTAGGAATGCTATAAAAAAGCTTATTGATTAAAAGAAAAAATATATAATTTATATTTATTTATTTAGAGCAAATTAAATATATATAAAAGAAGCAAGTTTATTTATTATTGTGTTACAAAAGAATAAACAGCTCTTTTCCCTAAATCAATATCTTGACATTTTCAAAGCTATTTACAACAAGCTATATTGATATATTCTTAATTTATGTATAATTACTTTAGTTTTCAATGTGAGGAATTTCATTTCAATCATAAGTGAAACCAGCACAGTTTTTGCCAAGCTTTCCTTCATTCATTGGTTTAGATATTTTTACACAAAATATTTGAAATTGATTTCTTTACTTGTTTTTTCTGCATTTTATCTATTTAACATGTTCGATTCTTCAGGAATGTTGCACAAGAATCAGGAAACAGAAACGTAACCAGTAGCAACAGTGAAACAGTGTAGCAATTAAAAGTACTTTTATCTAAATTGCTCTTTCAAACTAAAGGATAATTTAAGAAAATGCTGACAAGCTTTTAAGCTTTTAAATATTTAAATATTCTATGAAATTAAATTATGCATGAAACAGAGAATTGATTTTAACATTTCTAAGCTTCAATACTATAATACATTTCAGGAAACAAAGGAACAGTTTCAGAATTTTAAACCATAAATTATGTAGTATAAAAATTTTGTCTAGTTGTAATCATTCTTTATCTCCAGTTCCTTTCATCAACCATTTCCTTCTTTCACTCCCTTGTATCCCTGACTTTTGACTTTCTCAACACTATCTACTCTCTCAGACTTTTCTATAATTCCTTCCCATTTATGTCTCAAATGACATTACCTCTCTTTTCTTCTTACAGCCAACTTTCCTCATTGCAATACAACATATTGAATTTTCTTATATGATATAAAGATAAAAGATTATACCAAAGTATATAAAGTCAATTGATTAAACTAAGCTAAGTTTAGCCACTTCTACCATGGAATATTGTGATTGAGGATCAATTTCTCAAACTGCTCTTTAATCACTATTCAAGTTTCACTCTACTGATATCATTTTCACAATTTAACTCTTCTTCAATGAAATATTAATCATATTCCTTTTCCCTTCTTTCTTGACATGGGTCTGCAGACAATAAAGGAAGAGTTACTATTCATACAAACAGTCTTGTTTGTTTGGTATCTTCTATGAAAGCATGCCTGGGTTGTTTGTTATCTGATAGACTCAGGGAAACAGGTGAGGGTTGGCAACAGGAGGTATCTGGCCAAAGAAAAAAAAACTGCCTCAATAAAATCTCATCTGACTCGTGTAAGCACGAAAAGGTAGATGTAAAATGATGATGAGGATGATGATGTTGATTATTTTGTAACCCAACTTATACTGAAGCAATACTTTTTAAATAATCCAAGCAACATTATAAAAAGCAAACAAGTTAAAAAATTACATTTAGCACCTTGTACCATCAATATATTTACTCATTAGACAACTTAGTATGTCTCAATTTTGTGTTCATAAATGCATTTAAAGGATCTTTATAACCAACAAACTGGTTTGAATTAACTGGAAAATGTCACCTTGCTTAAGGTATTCTTGATAACTTGATCTCTTCAAGTGAATCATTTTCATTTTAGTAACAATAAAACTGTTATATTATTGATAAAAAAAACTGAAGGCATCAATATTTTAAAATATTTTTTTAAATGTATAGTTCAAAGAGAAAACTAAATATACATAAAACTGTATAACTGCCAATATTTGCTAAACTGGCGCCATCATTTCTGTAGGTATCCTTGTATCCCATATTTATTTTACTTTTCTCATGTGAATTTTACCATAAGTGAAATTATATCCTAAGTAGTTTTCACTTGTCAATCATGTCATTAAAGTACTTTAGTTAAATACTTTCTAAAGCCTTGATAAATTCATAATATTAGTATTTATCATTGTTCTTTTTTAATTTTGAAATCTTAATTGAAGTGATTAAACAACACAAGGGCTACATTAGAATATCAAATATTAAATCCACTCAGTTATATACATGCAAATACAAACATAATGACAAATATATTCAACTTTGAGATGAAGTACCTAAAACATACATATGAAGTACTAGAATAGAGCACCTTTAAAAATACATAAGTGAAGTAGTTAAAAGAACCCTCTACCGTTACTTTTGTTGTTAGTATACAAAGAAAAAGGTCTCAGACTGTTACAAGAGAGAGTACTGGGGAGAAATAAAAGTAGTTATATCTCATAATACATTGAGTTGTTGGATCGTCACTAGAGAATTTATTTTCATGTTGTGACTCAAAGAGAGGATACACTGGGTATAGTCCACAGTATTGATTTGAGTGCACTATTGAAAATTAGTAAGACAATTTTATGGTGCTTCACTACTTCTCTACTGTAGTAAGCTGTATCTTTACATGGTATTGATTAATCTAGCGCAAGGTGATCTGAGACATTGAAAGTTAAGTAACATTTGTATGGATACAATGCAATGTTAATACAGTAAGAATGATCAACCATTAGGTAGACTGGCAGCCTATCATTCTGGCCAGCTGTGGCTCTCATGAAAGAAACAGGCTTAATGAATAGATATTTTTCTGTATTACAGAATATAAAGAGAATTAGTTAAGCATAACAAACTCTCAATTATTACTTTAGCCTAAATTTATCAAATAATTTCTTTCTGGGGAGGGTAAATGACAAAACTATCAAGAAATTTAATAAAAACGTTTCTTTGAACTTGTTTTTATACGGTTTTAGACAATTTTCAAAACTGATGCTTCATCTTATTTTTTTCCTTCAATATATCTAAAATATCAAGTTTAGTACCAAAGAAATTAACTGGGTACCAAAATCTAACTTACTTCTTATTTATATTTATTAATAAGGAAAGAAGAGATTTATTATAGGTGTATGTATATATTTTGTCAATGGAGTGTAAAAAATTAAAAGTTACAATAAATATTGTTTATAAATTGAAGAAAACAAATGAAGAATCTTATATGAAACAATAAGAGAGTGGAGTGAAGAAATTCAGAGCAAACCGAGAAAATAAATATCTGACAAAGGACAGACATGAAATTAATAGATTTAATAAATAATGATTTTTTTACATTAAGTAAAAGCCCAATTTGTTTGAAAGATGAAAATAGTGAAATATTTTCTGATATATATCTTATCAAGCTATAAAGATTGAAAGACTAAGGTGAACTTGATGGCAATTCAACACCAAAATGAGAGACATTTAAATATTTGGTAGTTTTACAAATACAGATTTCTGATATCTGCACAAGGCAAAATAATTCTAGAAGAAGATTATAATTAATTGAATTGACCCTGGTACATGCCTGGTACTTATTTTCTGGTGGGATGGATGACAAAGTCATTCTTGGTAAAACTAAATACTGTAAGGCCATCACAACAATTCTCCTTAGTATAATATGCAAATACAACTAGCATATAATTTCAATGCATACAGTAACACAATACAAGAAATTATGTAAAAATATTTTCTAGTATACAAAAGGAAGAATAATGGAAGCAACAGAAAGATAAGAAAATATTCTTCTGTTAAGTCATTCTAAATTTACAATGGTTCTATTTCAGTTTTAGGACCTTTCACTTAAATACTTAAATATTTCAAAATTATTATAAGTTCTAAAGAATACCCAATCATTTACATTTGATCTGGAAAATCTTAAACAGAAAAATAAACCTTTAACAAAAAAACAAAGCAAAAATTGCATATTCTGATGTAGACATTTTGTTATCATAGAGCAAAAAAACCCCCACTTAATTATACACAAACTCTTGCTCTATTTGGAGAATAAGTAAAAGGTACTTATTGAGAAAGATATCTATGATAGACTTGTCTCTTATACAGGAAGATATTGTCACCAACCCTATGAATTTTAGTAGTTTCAAGGTAATGAGAGAGTCTCTATACAATCACTGAGTTGGAGTCTGAAGAATAGTGACTTCAGTGGTCTATGATAGAATTAAATATTTTTACTACTGAAGAGCATTGTACCATTTCGGTTATAGAATAAGGATCTGAGCAGCCCAGGTGGAAACTGGAAATAACATTTACTGGTAAAGAGACTAAAAGAAAACTCATAAAAAATTACTGGAAAAGGAGAAATATTAAAATCAAAACTGATAACATAAACCCTCTTTGACAGAATGCAGTTTGAAAATCTGCCTTTATTTTCTGAATTGTGTAGGTTTGATATAGTATATCATCAGTTGTAAGTATATAATTATTTGTACATATCCAGTCAATACATAAAAACACATTTTTTATAAAACTTATCACAGTTCTTCTAGATTTATATGGTTCTTTTGTATAAAACATGTTTTTACTAGAATTCAAAGTTTTGCCTGACACCTATTCAGCTAGAAAAATAAGTTGTCAGGTGAAACTTAAAGTCCCAGTCAAAATGAATTTTATAATAAATTTGGATCTACTTTCAGTATTGAATCTCACCATCAGTAAATGTTCTGTTGTTATTCTTATTGTTTTACTAATAACCTTAAATTAACACTACAGTTCTTAGGTATTAAGACCAATTTTTCATGTTTAAAACAACAGTTGTTTATACAAATAATGTATCTTAAGCATTTTAAGAACATGCACATGGATAAGTTTTAAATATCTATTCTACATCAGAGAGTAAATTATTCCAAAATACAAAACATTATCTGAAGATAGTCAACAACAGTTGAATGTATTTTAATTCTTAGTACAAGTGATATTCACCACTGTCACTAAATCCTGAACTGCATTCAAATAGCATTGTTGTTTGGGGCCAAAAATGAGAATTAAGCACCCTTCTGAGTGAGAAACAAAGCTTAGCTTTATTTCAGAAAGAATTGCCAAAAGATTTCCTGTTTGCATCATATGTGCTTATTTTTTTGTGTTTTATTGAATGAATTTCTTCAGATTTTTCTTCCTTTAACTGTTGAGCACAATGACAGTTACGTGCTGAAGTAGAATTTGATGATATTAATATTTTATTTATCATTATTTATCTACTCATGATTTAATTAGAGAAAAAGAACTTGGTCTTGGATAAAATATTTAGAGCGATATTTCTGTGTCCTCTATAAACACCACCTAAGTGATAATGAGATTAACTAATTTTGAGCTGGAGGGGAGTTATACAGTTGATATTACAGCCATGCTTTCAGGAGTGAATGGTAAGGATTAAACCTGCCCACTTCAAAAAAAAAAAAAGAAAGAAAAAGACCCCCCCCCTCATAATTTACTGATCTATTTTAAATGTAGTTTTTGCATATTGGTGTGTTTATGAAGAGAGTGTAATTATTTAAGTAAAAATATAAATGAGCTTAAAATAACAAAAGAAATATTTAATTCCTTTTTATTTCCCTCCATTAGTAACATAATATATTAATGTTTGTGATAATTGTGAAATTAGCAACAATAACTGAGATTAAGTGCTAGAAATAGAAGAGTATTAGATTAAATGGCAATATTTAGTCTTGTTCCTCTCTGTCCTCAGTGCAAGTTTTGCTGGGATTGACCTTGCTTTTCACTTTTTTTCAAAACATTAAAATAAATAAGAGAATTGATTTAATCAATTTCCTTAGTACAAATTGTAACATTAGGTTTTTGGAGTTACTTTGATTTTATGAACATATAAGGTTAATGAATTTACTGACCAACAAATAAACTCTGTTGAAGATATTCTTTTCTACTCTAGGCACAAGGCCCGAAATTTTGGGGAAGGGGGCCAGTCAATTAAATTAACCCCAGTATGCAACTGGTACTTAATTTATTGACCTCGAAAGGATGAAAGGCAAAGTTGACCTCATAAATACAGACGAAATACCTCTAAGCATTTTTCCTGGTGTGCTAATGTTTCTGCAAGCTCACTATCTTGAAGATATTGAAGTATATGAAAGATTGCAGGAAGCTAAGCTTAATAAAGGACATGGTACAGAAGCATGACTTTTTAGTAAGGCAACTTTCTCTCATTTTAGTGTTGGTGTCACAGTAAAACACACCCAGTATGCACTAAAGTGGCTGGTGATAAATGATGGATCCACCCATAGAAACCATACAAAGATGGAACATACAAGCATGGTTCTGGTTCCCCAACCCATTTAAGAGGGAAGTAACTTTGAATCAGAACTGAATTAGACAATGACAATTTGTTCAGCCCAAGAAAACATTTTGATGATGACAAAAAAAAAAGATTAGTCAAACTAAATAACATGAGGAACTAGCTCAGAATACTTGATTGTAATTGTTTAATACTTTTAATAAATGAAAACAAATACATTTTGATACTCTTTAACATTACTTTGTTTTCCAATCCATGGTATTGTATAGCAGGAATCTTCCAACAGGATAAACATTTAAGTCTGAACATATGCATATTTCCTATTGCTAACTGGAGAATCTTCACAGTATCTGCTTCATTATTTAGAAGATTATTTTATAAAATAATTCTTGCATTTCTAATTGCAGTAATTATAGTAATGATTATGTTATCGAAGGCCTCTGTCAATCAGGTTTGACAATGTATTTGCACCAGGAAGATTTCCCTTTAGGGCACATACTTGGGAAAAGTGGTTTTTGAGAAGACCAACACTTGCCCATGTAACAAATCTCCTTCTTCCATGCCCTCAGTGGATAAAGCATGGCACTGGTGTCCTCTAGGCAAACTTAGAAAGCAGAGCAAGGACAGATACTCTAAAGCATTTCAACCAATGCTCAACATTTCTGAAAATCCACCACACTCTACTAGTACTTTATTTTGTGGATAATAATATCCACAAAATGATGGAAGGCAAATGAATACAAAAAGCAGAAACATACTCCAAAAACAAAAAAGCAAACAAACAAAAGTAACCACATACACAGCATTTTGTTGAACACTGATGATTCAATCAATCTACCACCTCCAGTGATTATATTTCATCTATTCTTCCCATATATATTGATCTTATTCACTAATATTGTAAGTTTCAAAAAACTAAATAAACAAAGTACTAAAATTGACAGTTTCAAGCTTCCAAAATCAATAGTGAAGTGAAGAGAACAACAAACAAACAAAAAAGCTAAATGTACCATTTATAAACTTTGGGTTATAGATATGTGTGTGTGTGTGTGTGTGTGTGTGTGTGTGTGAGAGAGAGAGAGAGAGAGAGAGAGAGAGAGAGAGAGAGAAGAAACGAAGCAACTAAGATACTAGCAAAT
>NC_068985.1:43663861-43670883 GCF_001194135.2 Octopus bimaculoides
GTGAGAGAGAGAGAGAGAGAGAGAGAGAGAGAGGGAGAGAGAGTGAGAGAGAGTGTGTGTGTGAGAGAGAGAGAGAGAGAGAGAAGAAACGAAGCAACTAAGATACTAGCAAATGAATGGATGGAGCAGAAACAGTTCATTCATTCATTACTAATTCATCTTTATATGTAAATTCTCTCACAATTGCAATATAAGAGAGTTAAATGTCATTGTATACATTGTGCTTGTGATAGAGAAATGATAATTTATTACAAACCACTGAGTACATCTCATACAAAACACTGACCAATGTACTTCCTACATGTTATTCATCTAAACAATAACATTTGAAAAATTACTTGTTCTGTTATCTTCTTATACTGAAGATCTATCAAGTTCATTTATATATTTTGTAAATTTTAATTCATCCTTATCATTATCATTTAATGGCCATCTTCCATCCTCACATGGTTTGGGTGGTTTGACAGGATTCAATGAGTTGGAGGATGGCATTGAGCTCCAATGTTTGCTTTGGCATGGTTTCTATGGCTGAATGTCCATCCTCACCAACCACTTTATAGGGTGTACTGGGTGCTTTTGTTCATGACACTGACACAAAGGAGATGTTCAAGAATGGGGTTCTAGTAGAAAGGAAAGTGGCTTTAAGCTAGGTGAAAAGGGGCTAAAGTAGGATACAAGGATAGGCACAGGCATTTTGCTATAGAGGAGGTAGATGGCTACTCACTAGTATAAAAGGGTAGGTGGGAGTATTGAGAAAGAAAATGGAAGTGATGAGGTGTCAGAGCATAGTCTCAAGATACAAGAAGGTGAGCATAAGAAAGAATATGGACAGAAGATTGGGAAGGGTTGGTGGATAATTCATAAGAGTGTGAGCAGAGTTTCAGATGCTTAAAAATTGGGGTAGAGGTAAAAGAAACGGTGTGTTAGAAGAGATGGGGTGATAAGTGGAAGCACAAGAAACATGGAGAGTAGCAGTATGATAAACCTGTTGACAGATCACAAAATTGAAGATGATGAGCGAGGTGGAAGAGTGGGGGAGGAGTAAAATAGACAGGGATATACTGTCACAGAAACAGATGTCAGATGTAGGTAAAGGTGAATATAGTGAGTGGGGGACAAAGTTGGGTTGGGGAGGTCACTGATGGCAGATATGAAAGGGTGTTAATAATGATACTAGAAATGAGAGGATGTTAACAAGGTATAGTAGACCTGAGATGTAGCTCAGAGAAGAGGGATAGATAACTGGAGGCACAGAAAGGTGTGATTGGTGAAAAAAATCCTCTTTAAATGAAAGTTGCATTCTGTATATTAGTTATTGGACACCAGAGAAAAATCAGAAGATCAGACATTTGAGTTGAGTTTGCACACACAAAAACCTGCTTAAGAAAAGATGTCTTGTCTGCTTATAATCTTTAATCTAAAATGCTTGCTAGAAATGGAAAGAGAAACAATTTAAGAGAGAAGCTGCTAGATACAGTAACTAATGAATAAATGAATGACCTTCAATACATTATTAAGAGTACAAGAAAAAGTCAATCTAATTAATTTCATTATCATAATCATCATCAGCAACAGTCTAATTTTGTATTATGGCATAAGTTGTATTGATCTGAAGCAAAGCTTTCGCCCACCTATATAGGTCATATTTCTTCCTTAATATGTAATACACTATTTAGATGAAGCATAACTACTTTCTTTCAAGTTATTCTTCATTCATCCTTACTGAAGCTGTAGCTGCTGAAACCTCTCAGTTCACAA
Organism: Octopus bimaculoides; assembly: GCF_001194135.2. Taxonomy (NCBI): domain Eukaryota; kingdom Metazoa; phylum Mollusca; class Cephalopoda; order Octopoda; family Octopodidae; genus Octopus; species Octopus bimaculoides. The sequence continues at coordinate 43,665,620 of NC_068985.1, forward strand.
GCCTTAACTTCTACTTCATGTAGTTGATTCTCATTCAGGCAAAACACCAAACTACTGCAGTAAAGATCATATGTTTTATGTTAGACAGAGAAAGATGATCCATTGATTATCAGTTTTATTATTGCTCTACACACCATTTTCGACTGTTGGCCTTACTATCACATTCACCTGTTCTGGTGCATATGGTTTAGTGCCAGGGTAGCTTTGCTTGAGTAGACCAATGATCAAAGGAGTTCCATGCATGGACATCCTGTCTTTTTATACATCCAACAAAACTATCCAAAGTATTCTTCATTTTTAAGATGGTAAGGTGTGATTTGATGGAAATTTGGCTGCTATTTCTATTAGGTCAAGTGGTTAAGTAGAGGCTTCTTTGTGAGCTTGCCTCTGGCACTTTTTAGATTAAGCCATCTAAGAGGACTTAATAATTGAAACACACCATTACAACAAGTCGTATCTTCAATGATGCTTCATATAAGCAATTCAAGCAGCCACTGAAATCTAAGAAGCTGTTCACTGATGGCTGTTCTCTCAACACGACTAATGGATTAGTTCTCAAGAGACCATGACAATTTGGTATCACAATAAGCATAAAGAAAATGAAAATATTGTACCAGTCTGCCCCCAGAAATTCCTATAGAGAACTCAAGGTCACTATAAATAGGCAAAAACTACAGGCAGCACATATTCTGCAGTGAATTTTGATGAAAAGGTCAACTGCAGGATTTCCAACTACAACAATGACTTCTGCAGATTGCAGTGTAGGAGGTGAAGAAGAATCATCCTCCTTACAAAACTGAAATTCTAATACATCTCTTTCTGTATGCTAAGCAGTTAATAGGAGACATGTAAGACATCTCCACCATGCTTTATGAGGAGTCTTCACAGCATTCTGTACATTCACCATGTCTGTATACTTTCTTGTAGAATGGTCAGGTAATATAAGTTGGATATATTAGTAACATGCCAGACCAAAACATCCCAAAGGATATTGTTAGGAGGCAAAATAAAGGATCCAAGGATTACTCAAAAGCTTCTTTAAAGCATTCAATATAATGGTTGACTCCTGAAGGCTGCTGGTCTAAAATACACTGGTGCCCACACACTTGAAAACAAAAGAACAGCTGTGGCTGAGAGGAAACACTGACTATGCACAGTTATAGCTGCTGTTACTCTAAGTGTTGCACTTTTTTGTATGCCCCCTATAAGTAGGAGAGGATTCTAAGATATTAAAAGTATAAAAACATACGTAACAAAAAGCAATTCTCCTCTCAAGAACAACAAGCCAAATTATTTCATATTCTTAGAATAAGTCTATTTAGAAACATTTTAAAATAATTCAATATTCTGCTATTTTGCATTAGAAAACAATTCCTAAATAAAAATTTTAAAAAATATCTTTAATACATTTTATAACATTACACACACACACACACACACACATTATACAGAAGGGATTATTATCCAGGCTGTGTCCCCATGAAGTACATCTGCAGATTCAAGCTACTAGTTGTATGTATGCAGATGTTTATTTTGGTCAAGTAATATTATTTGGAAAGTAAGTATGCATTAAAAGACTGTGATTTACGGTATTATTTTAATACTCTGGTTACAAATGTTTCGTTACAAAATGGGAACTATATTTTATGAACATAGATATATAATAATAATAATATAAATGTAATGAATTCATAATAATATATACACATATTTAAAACTTTCTCATGTGCAAATTTCTAGACTTAGTCTCAAAATATATTATATTACTATTAATTAATAGTAATATCTATGGTCATAAAATGCATAAGTTGTAAAGAAACATTTGTAACTGCAGTATTAAAATAATACCATCAATTCTAGTTTTCCATTTTAATACACACACACACACACACACACACACATTTTGTATTAGTGCAGACATGTAAGTAATTTATTTATTATTAAATATGATAATGTAAGTTATTTACATGCTTTTTGATTTATGAAGCAAATTTGTCATGATTTTGGATTTTTTATCAAAGATTCATCTAAATATTTCTCAGTCATTTATGACTATATATATATGTACACACACACACAGGTGTAACTCTGTAATTAAGAAGCATGCTTCCCAGCCATGTGGTCTCAGGTTCCATACCACTACATGGCACTTTGGGCAAGTGTCTTCTACTATAGCCCTAGGCTGGCAAAAGCCTTGTGCATTTATTTGGTAGAAGAAAATTGAAAGAAGTCCATTCAATATATGTGTGTGTACATGGTGTTTGTGTGTCCTTGACTCAACATAATGTAATGATTGTAAATGAGCATCACCATCATAGAAACAATGTTGTTCATGTCTGGTATTCCATAAAAAACGTGTTTAGCCATGGGGAAATATTACCTTCTTTGGAAACAGGTGAGGATTGACAACAGGAAGGGCATCTGGCCATAGAAAAATTCCATCTGACCCATGCAAACATGGAACAGTGGATGTTAAATTATGACAATAATGATACATACATACGTACATGCATACGTATGTAACTTGTGTGTACGTATGTACATACATACATACATACAAGCAAAATCAGCCTCTTCAGAACACTCAACATGCCTGGATAGTTCACTCATTCAACGCTGGCATATAGACATGAAGGGCATTGTTCAGTTTATCAGCTCTTTTTGAGAAGCTTTCGGTAAAATAGGGCTATGTACTTGATGCCATCCTGTTTGACATGTTTTTCAGTCACACTGATGCATATGTTTTGAACTACTTTTATATCAGACCAGATAGGAGGTTACTCAGTTTGTCTTGGCTGAGGGCTAAAAACCAAAGTACATACAGTTCTTGTCAATGACATGTTGCTTGCAGGTAATGTGGCACAGGTAAGACACTCTGAAGAGCAATTACAATGCTTTATGCACAGCTTTACAAGATCCTGTCAGGACTTCAACATGGTAATCAGCCTAAAGAAGACTAATGTTTTGAGTTAAGGTCTTGAACATACATTTTTCATTGACATTAATATTTACAAGCTGGTGAATGTTTGTTCACATTTTCTTATGCTCTGAGATCAATGCCTTACATCTTCATAGCCTGAGATGCATTCTAGACATAAATTAGACTGACTGAAACACCATCAATGAGTTCTTGGCCCATGTCTAGATACTCAGCTTCTTCAATCAGTGCCAACAATGATGTCTCTGCTGACTGAACAATGAACACATGTCAGATGGGAGGATTTTGAAAAACCTGCTCTATAGGGAGTTGGCCTCTAGCAAAACAGCACCAGAGTAATCTCAAATTTTTTTTTTTAATCAAAGATGTCCAGGCTAACAAATGTAAATATCAAGAGATGGGAAGAAGTTGTAAGTGATTGCCTTCACTAACTAGAGGCTAGAACTTGGAGTGGGGTTCTAAAAAGAAAAGAGAAACTGAGGCTTGCCGCTAAAGAAAAGTATATATACAAAAAAAAATAAAAAAGATAAAATGCAGCTGAGACTGTCATTCATTTGTGGATCTCTAAATCCAAAAATGTATCTCACCCCACTCCATATAAAGAAAAAGTCTGGTGATTCAATGTATGAAAACATAGAATCTAGTTCCTCTCTTGAAAACATGGAAGAGTTTGCATCAGGAAGAGTATCCAGTAGTAGAATACTGACTCAATCAGTTTTGATGAATCCAGCAGATGATGATGTTGACACACACACACAATACAAACTACTCAGCATTTTAGATCAAGCATACAATTACAAAAATCAATTGAAGTAGGGCACAGACATATGAGTAATGTGTGTATCTTATGTTATTTTATATCAGTGTTGTATAGAATTATCAGTAAGAAAATCAAAACATTGGTGCTTTGCAAACAAGGGTTCTTGATCAAGTGAGACACTCCTTGTCACTCACACCATCACAACTGTAGTAATTAGCATGGGGGAGTTGTAAAGAATGATGCTATCTTTCACAAATTGTGATATAAGATAAATAAAATATATATTTAGGAACAAGTTTGTTAAGACAATCGTCTCTGTATAATCCTCCTCACAGGATAGCAATTACTGGAAATTTTGGACTATTTGCGAAAATGATTTCCCATATTGTGAGGAAATTTATAGAGATGATGATTTATAGTCTTGCCTAACACAAGAGATGAATAAATTAAAAAGGCCTCTGAGATATTTAGAGAAATAGGCTTAAGAATTACAGTTGATACTGACTTTAGCATAGTTAAATTTTTCTGGATATTACTTTATATTTAGAAAAAAATATCTACACATAGCAAAAAACTAATAAAAAACTATTTTATATAAATAAGGATTAGAACCTAATCCACAAAGAAATCTAGTCTCCCAAACTTGTTCTATATATATATATATATATATATATATATACACACATATATTGTTTATCTTTGGATGTAGTCACATTCATTAATACTTCTCATTATTAAAAGGGGAACTTTGTAATAGTGCCTTTTCAGATAAAATACAATACAAAACCTGAATTGATATTTCCAAATGTAAAAGTGAACCAAGAAATATTCTGTGAAATAATCCAGAATATAGTCGAAATACCTGCACCCAATATAGCTACAGACTTTAACTTAATCACTTTTCTTTTTCAGATAAATCATTGATAAGCTTTTTAATAATAGAAACTAGCGGGACTGATGAATATTTCACAGAATTAATGGTAAACCTATTGGATTATTTCTGAAAACTTTATCCCAAAAACCTGAAAGTGTAGACTGTGTTGTGTCTGTATGAAAAGATAGTCACTCATCTGCTACTCATTGAAAAGTAAAAGAAATTGGAATACACTCATTACTTAATGCACTATATATATATATATATATATATATATATACATTTTATATACTTTATGCACAATTTTATAGACTTTAATACACAGCATTCATAAATTAAATATTCACTCTTATTTTTCCATTTTTCTCATAAACAAGCAAAAAATATCTCATACATATGATACAAACTTGAGTTAAATTGCAAATATCTGCCATGTAAATAAGCATGAATATTTCATGGAATTGCACTTATGTGCATGTGTTAAGTGACAGGTGATATAAAAAACTTAGTTCAATTAAAAAAATAAAACATTTTTCACTATGCAATCACCACCACCACCACTACAAAAACTGGAGACTGTTTTAGCTGAAGAATGGACAAAAATTCCTTTGGAAACAATTCAAACTTTGTACGAGTCCATACCTCGTAGAATTCAAGCTGTGATTACTGCCATATTAAAATAAGCTTGTTTG
>NC_068985.1:43671591-43681296 GCF_001194135.2 Octopus bimaculoides
GCACATAAAAGATACCATTTCGAGCGTGGCCGTTTTCGTGTGGGTGACACGTAAAAGCACCCACTACACTCTCTGAGTGGTTGGCGTTAGGAAGGGCATCCAGCTGTAGAAACTCTGCCAAATCAGACTGGAGCCTGGTGTTGCCATCCGGTTTCACCAGTCCTCAGTCAAATCGTCCAACCCATGCTAGCATGGAAAGCGGACGTTAAACGATGATGATGATATATATATATATATATATATATACACACACACACACACTTTCACACATGTGTTGTGTGTGTGTTGCAATACAGTGAAAATCAAAAGAATTCAAATAAATTAAAATATCACTGTTTCCTTACGGGTGTGCATATATCTTTTGACAATTTATATTAGTGTAATAGTAAAATTGTAAAAAAATGGTGCTTAGCTAAAAGTCTTTTGCATTGAGTTAGACATGCTCTTCTAACTTTGATAATTAGAACAACAGTGAACTAATGATTGTCCCACTGGAAACCTCTAACCAATGGTGTTATTGTTCACAAACTGTGATATTGCACACACGCATGCATGTGCCCCCCTACTCCAACATTTTATCTCTTGACAAAATGTTTGGCATTAGGAAAAGCACCCAATCATAGTAAACATTTCCAAAAGAATATATGTGTGAGATATGGTACTTATCTAGGACAGCTTATTTGAAGAACTGAATTGGATTGTGGTGACATATCCATTTCATTCTAGTATGGAAAACAGACCTTAAAATGATAATGATGATGATAATGATGATGATGATGATGACGATGGTGATGGTGATATATGTCTGCGTCCATATTTGTGATTATATTTGATCAGTCTAAAAACCATTGCTGTTAATGTTGCATCACCTCATAACATTAAGCAATTCAATAGAGACTAATGAAATAGGTACCAGACAAAAATAAGTACTGCATAGCTGCAGTTGAATGACTGAAACCAGGAAAATGTTTTCGACAATTTTCTTTTGCTGTTAATTATAGTTAATAATAGGAGCTAACAACAGAGTTTATGTACCATTTTGTCATTCCAATTCAACTTTATACATGCTCTTGGTAACATTATGCTACTTCAGACCTGCTGATAGCTGACAGAATTCTTCATCAGATTTTGGATCATAAAATAATAAAAGATAATATCACTGCAGCATTTAGTTTCATTGGCTTATAGTCAGTAACATCATAGCAGATGGTAACAAGAATACAGAGAAAAGTTGAAAGTATCAAATAACTGTTTCCTTAGCTTTTGTCAAATATATTTGTGGTGAACACTATTAGAGTAAAATTGGGCACAGATGTGGCTGAATAGTTAATTATTTTACATTACAATTATGAAGCTCTGAGTTTGATCTCTGCACAGCATCTTGAGTTAAGGCTTTCTGCTATAACCTCAAGTCAACCTAATCTTTGTAAGTGAAATTGGGTGCATAGAAACTATGTGGAAGCTTGCTGAACGAATTGTACATGTAATTCAAAAGAGCCAGCCTTGTCACAGTGTTACAGTGACTTTACCTGATTATGTTAAGGGTACATGTGTATGTGGAATACTCAGTCACTTGCATTATAATACAAGCAGAAGATTCCACTGATCAAAAATTGGAATATTCAGTATTGAAACTAATGCAAGATTTTGAAGGCTTATGGTGACTGGATTTCAAGAACTAGTGTTTTAATTTCGGGTTGAATAGGCATTGTGAATGAAGAAAGTATTCTTCCTTTTATTCTTTTACTTGTTTCAGTCATTTGACTGTGGTCATGCTGGAGCACCACTTTTTCTTTTAGTCGAGCAAATCGACACAGGACTTATTCTTTGTAAGCCTAGTACTTATTCTATCAGTTTCTTTTTGCCGAACCGCTAAGTTACGGGAACGTAAACACACCAGGATCGCATGTCAAGCGATGTTGGGGGAAGAAACACAGACACACATATACACATATATATGACGGGGCTTCTTTCAGTTTCCGTCTACCAAATCCACTCACAAGGCTTTGGTCGGCCCGAGGCTATAGTAGAAGACACTTGCCCAAGGTGCCACACAGCGGGACTGAACCCGGAACCATGTGGTTGGTAAGCAAGCTACTTACCACACAGCCACTCCTGCGCCTATATGTTACTCTTTTTTACCAGTTACCTTCATAACAATCAGTCAAGCCTTGTGTTATTAAAAAAAACAACTCAAAACAAAAAGAAGTTTATTTATGTAGGGTAATATAGATGACTATAATATTTTCTACTCTAGGCACAAGTCCTGAAATTTTGGGGAGGGCAGGCAGTCAATTAGATCGACTCCAGTACGCAACTGGTACTTAATTTATCAACCCAAAAAGGAAAGGCAAAGTCGACCTTGGCGGAATTTGAACTCAGAATGTCAAGACAGACAAAATACCGCTAAGCATTTCGTCTGGCATGCTAACGTCTCTGCCAGTTTGCCACTTTATAGATGACTATAATAGAAGAACTCTGAACAATATTAATTTCAGTATCTAATTTCTCTCATTTTCATTTTGAGTTTTGGGTTGGGTCTTCTAATGATCTCTCTATGCCCCCGAAAGTTACCTGTAAATACACTGAGATTGATGTAATTTAATATGCTCACTCCTTTCAATAACTGACCTAACTAATATGTCAAATATTGTATCTATGTAAATTATAATTATTCATTTTATAGAACTAGCTGTGTGGTAAGTAGCTTGCTTACCAACCACATGATTCTGGGTTCAGTCCCACTGCGTGGCACCTTGGGCAAGTGTCTTCTACTATAGCCTCGGGCTATAGTGAGTAGATTTGGTAGACGGAAACTGAAAGAAGCCCATCGTATATATGTATATATATGTATGTGTGTGTGTGTGTATATGTTTGTGTGTGTATATGTTTGTGTGTGCATATGTTTGTGTGTGTATATGTTTGTGTGTGTATATGTTTGTGTGTCCTGTTTGTCTCCCCAACATCGCTTGACAACCGATGGTGGTGTGTTTACGTCCCCGTAACTTAGCAGTTCGGCAAAAGATACCGATAGAAGAAGTACTAGGCTTACAAAGAATAAGTCCTGGAGTCGATTTGCTCGACTAAAGGTGGTGCTCCAGCATGGCCACAGTCAAATGACTGAAACAAGTAAAAGAGTAAAAAGAGTAAAAAGAGTAATTATTTGTTAGATGGGCACAGGTGTGGCTGTGTGGTAAAAAGTTTGCTTCTTGACCATATGGTTCCAGGTTCAATTTCACTGCATGGTACCTAGGGTATGTATCTTCTACTATAGCCCCAGGCTGACCAAAGTCTTGTGAGTGGATTTAGTAGATGGAAACTGAATTATACATGTGTGTGTTTGGTTTGTTTACATCTCTGTAAAGAAGAGACCAGAATAAGTACCAGTATTTAAAAAATACTGGAGGCGATTTGATCAACTAAAACCCTTGAAGGTGGTGCTCCAGCATGGTTGCAGTCTAATGACTGATACAAATAAAAGATAAAAGATACACAAAGCCATATATCTAGGTGGAAGAAACCGTTGATTAAATCAATTCAGTATTTGATTTGTATTTTGATCTATAGACTCTAGAAAGATGAAAGATTAAGTCTACCTCACCAAAATTTGAACTCAGAATATAAAACATTTTGTTCACTGCTCTACTAATTCTGCCATCTACTAACCTTTCATAAAACAAATATCAATAATAACAGTCTTTACATTTTTTAAAATAATCATAAAAGAAAGCTAATGTTGCTGTCATAAATTCATGTAAATCTTAATGAAATTTCTATTAACAATGTGTCTTGAAGAGAATTTAGTTATAAATAATAGCTTATAATACATTGAATAAAAAATTCCTTTGATAGTAAAAAGGCAAAAATCTACCTGTAAGACATGAATCGCATATCTTCTGTAACTGAGAATTATAGCTGAATCCTCTTTGAGAATACTTCATTAATAAAGATTTATTTACATATTTCTCAATGCTTCTACGTTTGCATACTAAATATAAGTAAATCTTGATTATTTCATTTATTTGAAAATAACAATTAAGAAGAAAAATGTTAATGTTTCAACTTACCAAAAAATCAAAACCTTATTAGGTATTAAAAGGTTCATAAATCCTTCAGAATGCAAAGAATATGTTCAGAATAAGAAAACCATTCCAGTCAAATAAGAATCCTTTTTTAAAATTTAGAATGTTGGTTTCAATTAAAATAATTTAAACAAAGTAATATCCAGGATTATATGCACCTGCAATGAAAAAAAAGTACATGACCATTAATTATTTAGAAAATTTATGATCTTTTTATGAAATTAAGTATTTATCACAATGATATTGGATGTAGTGGAGATAGGAAAACACTAATATTGAACTTAATTTAAGCTTTTTCTCACTTTAGTCAATTTAACTAAAAAATTCACTACAGCAGTTATCCATCATCATAATGTAAATTGCCAGTAAGAAAGGTAACCAGCCATACCACCAACTATTTCAAATGCAAATGCAAATAATCACAAACTTTTGAGTGTGTGTAGGGGGAAGGGGGAGGGAGAAAGAAAGAGTGGAGAAAGAGAGAGAAGGAGAGAATGAAGAAAAAATCTGCTTAATGAGTGTGTACGAAGCATGATACTGTGTGGAGATAAAATGTTTAATGAGTAGAGAAAAAGTGCAGTAACTGTATATATATATATATATACAATAGCAAACACTTTTAGTCTGTTATTGGCATATCATTTACATACATATATGTATTATATATTTTAGTATTAGGTAAATACTTATAAATAAGCATTTTATAAACATGAAGGAAAAATTTTTTCTTCTCAAAGTCCATTACATGATACCTAAAATCTTGTTGCATGTCCCCTAAAAATCATGACATATCACTGCTGTCATACATGTTATAGGTTCACAATCACTGAATTATAATAAGTTCTGCACTGTCAATTTATGAGGAAGGTTGAATGCAAGCAAATGACTTGATGAATCCATTTGCATATACAGTGTTTATAGAGAAGAATCATATGTGTTAGGTAAATGTGATGGAAGGTACTGAAGAAGATCAAAGTGGAAGTGATAACTTTAATCTATACTCACTTCCAGTAAACATTCTATTTTTGACTTTCTCTGTAGCTCCCTGTCTTTCTTATATGGATTTTATGAAGTATATTATTTTGATTGTGAATACTTAACCTACTTGATTATTTCTATTTTCTAATTCATACTTATCTCCATCACAACTTTTATCACTTACGTCATTTATTACTTAGAACATCTATTGCTTATACAGACACTTATTATTGGTCACCGCCTGTCTAAAGAGATGATGGGAATTTCCTTTTTTTTCCTCTTCTTCTTCTTTCTCCCTTCCTCTTTCCACTTCACACCCACTTATCTCAGCATCAACCTATTGACTTTAATTTTCATATCCTGGGATTGTCTCAAATTAGTTAATTACTCACATCGACTAATCTAACAATTTTCATACTACTACTACTACTACTACTACTACTACTACTACTACTACTACTACCTCCCACTACCACCACCACTACAACAACAACGACATTATTCTTCAACATAGGCAAGCAACAGGTTGCTCAAATTCAACTAACTTTCTGTTTGTATTGATCTGTGCACGTGTGTTATCAAAACAACCTATCAACAACAAAAATAGCACAAGAAATTATTGGAGTAAACCTTACTTCCCTTTTAGAAGATATTGGGAAATTAGAACATGGTTGTAATAGGTCATTGGGTACAACTGGAAATTTTGTCTTACAGATCTCCTGCTACTGTAGTGAGCTATACTATTCCATAGTACTTTATGTCATTATCTAACAGAAGGGCAACCTTGAGAATGCAGAACTATGATTAAAGGCATGTCTAGCTGTGACCATCATGTCTTTTTTTTTCAGACAGTGTATCTAGGATTACATTATCCAACATATCCTACTTTTTTAAAGACAATGTTGGATATTTGGTCTCTATTTCTTGCAGGGTGAGCAACTGCATAGAGGATCTCTTGTTTGTTCATCATTATTATTTTTATTGGTGGTAGGTCTTTGTAGCTGAGGAAGATTTCCTCCTAGTATGTGATGAATCTAATATGTAATGGGCTGTTGTTCACACTAACCATGACAAGCAGTGGCATGTCATGTAAAATTAAAAAATCCAGATCCCATTTCCATGTGTTACTTGAAGAATAATTAAAAACTCTAAGAGGCAGTAGTAACTCTTTCATTAAAGGGACAGTGATACACAGGCTTGAGTATCAAATTTGTCACATTTTAGTTTAATTTACCAGCACCACCACAATTATTTTATACATTGTTTGATAGTCAAGTTTGGTTTACACCATTTGACCAATTTCTGGATAAGGTGAAGAATTTCCTTAATAAAATAAATTATGGACAGTGACTTTTGAATCCATTGAATGATATTTTAAAGTTGCTAGATGAGAATACTGTTTTAAGATAATTTTTTAAAAATTGAATATGCTTAATATTAAATGTAAAATGTGATTCTTTCATATCATGCAAAAATTAATTAACTAAAGTTTCACCAAATTAATTAACTAAACTTTATATTGCAGACTTATCCAACAATAGTGACAATGGCTTAATAATTTTATTAAAGGCACAGATGACTGACTGTTATGTTTGAATTATTGTTTATGAATAATTAGAGCAATGTTTAACATTCTGAATGACTAAGCATATGGATTCAGAAAAAAAAAAAAAAGCTTTCACTCTATCCCTTATTGCATACTTGCAATATTGATAAATTAAAAAATTTTTAAACTTAGAAGTTGAATTTGATGTTTTCGAGTTGGATGTGTTTGAAAAAGCTTATACAAAAAAAAAAAATCATGGAAATTTATCAATATACAAAGAGAAAAAAAATAATAGTCATCTTTGTTCTGACTTTATGAATAGCTGCATCATAATCTGCTTTGAAGTTTTCTGTTTGAATTAATTTGCTTTCTTACTTCAAAAGAAAAAGAAAAAAATCAGGAAACTCCCTAAAGGTAGAAATATCAATGCTAACATTCAAGTGGAAAGTCATCAAAGCTAATGGATAAACATAAAAAAGATGTAACATAACCTTAAAGTAATAAACTACAGAGGAGTTTACTGTACTGAGTGCTAGATAAATAATTAATAAATCTCCTGTAGGATTACTATAATACTATATTAATCATTGTTCAATCAACTAGATCCAAGCTTAATTAATTAGCTTTAACTAATTTCCACCTACAATTTAGACTATTTAGACATTTGCATCAATACTTTATGTCTTATCCAAAAGATATAGTTGATATGATGTCAATTCAAATTGAGATCCTTTGTTATGACAGACACTGTTGATGTTGAATTCATTTCACAGGCAACCAATAATTTTAAGAAGAAGAATTTTAAAACAAGCTGTTACTATGTAAACTTAATATGAAAATGATGAAGAAATTATAACAACAACACTATTTGATGGGTAGAAATCTAGAAGTTTTCTTTATCCACTGGAAAATAGTAATCATCATTTCACGTACACTTTTCAATAATGGCAAGAGCTGAATGAGTGTTCTGAGGCAGTGTTTTATGGTCGTATACAGTAATCAGTAGAATATACAGTTAAATGGAAGTTATCAATACAAAATGATATTGGTAGAACATATTGATGATGTGTAAGAAGGTGCCAATATTTTTTTTCCTACAAAAATAATGGCTTTTGCCTGTTTTAAGCACATTAATCTTTTTGGCAACAAGACAACATCAGATAGATTGTCATGTTACAAATGAAATAAAGCAAAAATAATATGGTATAAGTCTTGAAAACAAACTAAATTGAAGCAAGCTTAGAAAATATCTCCAAAATGAGAGAAAATAAGTCCCTATAAGCAACAGATGAGGCTGAAATAGTATCACTATATAGGAAGTAAAAATTTTAAATCATAATAAGAAAATATATCTTGTATCAGAGATTATGTACAGAACATGTTTTCAGTGAACTGAAGGTTTATTAATGAAATGAAATCACATTATGAGGATGGCATATCTATCTCAAAGACATTAATGTAATCTACAGTGACACTGGCAAAATATATCTGTTATGGGTTTAATATACATCTAAATTTCAACTGTTCTTTGAAGAAAATGGTCTACAATAAATGATAAATACATTCATTGAAAAATAAAGAACACATTCGCCCTTTAATATATCAAAATTAATCTATAAATATAAAGGAAACTATTAATTACTTGAATTGTTCTATTTTGCCATCAAATGAAAAATGGATCAGTTATTGTGTTAATCTACAAGTGTTCAATATTTCGATAGAAAATCATCATCATCATCGTTTAACAGCCATTTTCCATGTTGGCATGGGTTGGATGGTTTGATTGAGGTCTAGAGAGCCAGTGGCTGCACCAGGCTTCAATCTGATCTGGCAATGTTTCTATGGCTGGATGCCCTTCCTAATACCAACCAGTCCGGGAGTGTAGTGGGTGCTTTTTATGTGCCACCGGCACAGAAGCCAGTCAGGCTGGCCTTGCGTCGATCGTGTTTGGATAGTGATTTTTACGTGCCACCAGCACAGGTGCCAGTCAGGGGGTGCTGGCATTGGCCATGTTTGGATGGTGCTGTTTACGTGCCACTGGCATGGGAGACAATCAGGGGGTACTGGCATTGGCCACGTTTGGATGGTGCTGTTTATGTACCATCGGGCATGGGAGCCAGTCAGGGGGTACTGGTATCAGCCACGTTTGGATGGTGCTTTTTACATGCCACTGGTATGGGAACCAGTCAGGCAGACCTGGCATAGACCACGTTTGGAGGGTGCTTTTTATGATGGCACGGGAATCAGTCAGGGGGCACTGGCCACAGACACAGTGCCTTTGATACTGAAATAACAAAGTTTCTCTTTACAAGTACTACGTTGTTCTACTACTTTAAGGTCAAGTGTATAACAATATGTGCATTAAGCACCCATCTAATGAAATGTCACTTATCTATATACACAATTTCAGATAGATTCTTAGATGGTACTTTAAACTGTTAAGTGGAAACAACATCTGTTTGAACAGAATATATATTTTATTGCCTGGATTTCTATATTAACCTCTCTCGCTCCCCCAGTAGTCTTATTTTATAGGAAGGAACGCGTTTGATAATCAATTTCTTTTTCTAAGAAACATCACACGAAATAACAACCTGACAGTTTATGTATCTTTTATTTTTCACTTGTTTCAGTCAATGGGCTGCGGCCATGCAGAGGCATCACCTTGAAAGAGTTTAGTCAAACAAATAGACCCCAGTACTCATTTTTTTAAAGCCTGGTACTTAATCTATTAGATCCTTTCGCTGAACCACTAAGTTACAGGTTGTAAAAAAGTCAACACTGGTTATCAAACAGTATGAATAAACACACACACACACACACACACACATTTCACATGCAAAAAATCTGTTAGGTTGTTGTTTCAATGTAATGCTGTTTGAAAAATAAAAAAAAAACAGAAGTTGATTATCAAAATAGTTTCTATAAAATGAGATTATTGATTTATTTAAATGGTTCAAAGATGACAAGCAAAGGGATTTTAGGCAAATACAGGAGGTATAAAAATATATGCCATAGTTTAGTTTTTGCTAGCTTTTTAAAAATATAGCAACTAATCTGAATGCAGAGATAATCACTAATTTAATCCTATACTTTACT
>NC_068985.1:43681405-43706829 GCF_001194135.2 Octopus bimaculoides
AAAAATAATAATGATTACTACATCATTGAATAGTTTTGATGTTGGCATAAAAGAAAACAAGCAACAAGAACAAGTAAAAAATAAATAATAAAATAATTGGGATAAAGTTTCAATGTTTTTAGAATATATATATATATATATATATATATATATATATATATATTATCATCATTTTACAGATTTCCATGTTGTCATAAGTTGGCTGGGTTATTTCTGTCTGAGTCAGTTTCAGACTCACTGCATTCTGATTCTGAGACATGTCTTGCTTTTATGCTCTATTTTTGGCATGGTTTCAATGGTTCAATGGATTCTATGGATTCCTAACATTAAGTGCTTTACAGAGTCTAGAGAGTACATTTTATCGTGAGAGGTTGTATTATATCTGGTAAGATTTAAAGGTTCCTCTGTAGCTTGTGCTGCGTCCGTTCATTCTTTCATCAGTACCAAGAGGGTTGTCTTCTTTCTGGAACACTAAAGGAATCACTTCTCTATGCTGTCTGTATAGTCATTCTTGTCTTTCTTATACAACTGGGTGGGAAGAGAGTGAGGGTGAGGAGGTGACAAAAGAGTAAAAGAAGGATCAGTATGACAGGAATGAGAGGTAGAGAGAGGAGACAGTAAAGGAAGAGAGATAGAGAAAGAGGGTGAGAGACAGATAGATAGACAGATGATAGAGAGAGCAAAGGAGAGCGAGAGAGAGAGAGATACATGATTGTTTTTTTGAAAGAAATGGAACAGAATCAGCATTATGGAGGAAGAGTGACAGGTGATAGAAGAGGAAATAGTGAAGGTGTGATAGAGAGTGAGAGAGTGTAATGGATGTTGACAATGAATGGCAGAGGAGTATGTAAGAGAGAGAAAGAGGAAGTGATAGGCAGCAACATAAAATATTTGAAGGCCATTTTATAGAAGACAATATTTTGATAGCAATTTCTTTATGCTTTTTAGAAATTATTAAGCTTAGAAAATTGAATTTAACAGTTGGCTGTCTCATCTAATTATATTTTAGGTATAGATTACAAAGCTTTGTCTTCTTGCATTTTGTTACAAACCCCAAGAAAACTTTCTAAAATTTAAACCAACTAACATTTGAGTAATTTCCCTTGTGTTTCAAGAAACCAAATGTTTTAAAAATATTTTTTGTGATTATGATATTTTTAGTTAGTTAGGTTGTTCTAGTCTTTTGATTACTGTCAAACATTGACTGTAAAATCGTTTCTTCTGAGAGAGGTTCTAAAAATGAATTTTTAGATGAATCTTGAATCATAAAATTCAAAGATGAAATCCTAAATCTCTTCTTCTAAGATGAGTCTCAACTTTTTATATCATCAATAAAGAAATGAAAAGAAAACGGCTTCTTGCTAATCCAATTCTTTTCTGGTATTAAATATTGATTTTTTTCTTTCTATGTCAGAGGAATTTTAAGTCAGTGATTTTGAGATGTAATCAAGTGTTAAGACACCACTTTATGAAACAGAAGTGTGAGTGTGTGTGTTTGAGAGAGAGAGAGAGAGAGGGAGAGAGAGAGAGAGAGAGAGAGTGGGTGGGGAGAGAGAGAGATATGCATAAAATATGATATCAATATTTCAATATTTACAATAAATAAATAACAAGATTAATGAGAGCCAAATAAAAGTCTAGAAAGGATATTAAAATAGTTTAATCTGTATAACAAGAATAACCAATATATTGTCAACGTTCTGATAAATTGTCATTATCCTTAGTGATGCTATTGTAAAAGAATTTGGTGTGAGATTTTATGTGAATGTATAAGAAAATGATTTACAAAAGTAAACAGTCTTTCTGTGGGGCCTGGTAAACCAGTTTTGGTCTTCTGTCATGTATGTTCTATTGTATTTATGTTTCTAATAGCTTTTGGGAAAAACATGAGTAATACAACTTCCATTTTTTTTCTATAATTTTAGAAGTCAAAAAAAGAACCACACATAAGGAAGGAGTTATGGCATTTAGATGTTTTATTAATATCAGCTGTGTGCATGTGTATGTGCATGCAGGAAGGAGTGAGAGTGAAAGGGATGAGAAGAGAAAGATCACCAAATAAATTTTAAAGAACTGTCCAAGTGAATTCTTAGTGGGTAAAACAAGAAGAGAACTTCAATCTGCTTTTTAATTTATAATTTAATGTTTTTAAATAATTAAGTTGAAGGACCTCCAAGACCAGTGCATGAAAGGGAAGAGGCTATCTGACCCAAATGTTTGCAAAAGAGTGGACTTCACTACTGTCACTGAAGTACCTAGCAGTGTACATAATCCAAGTGACAGATTAAATCTACTACTGTCCACTGCAACTACAATGAATGAAGTCTCATGTGTCATCATAATTTAATGTTTGTCTTCCATGCTAGTATGGGTGGACAGTTTGACAGGATGGCTATGTTGAGCTTCAATGTCTGCTTTGGCATAGTTTCTATAACTGGATGCTTTTCCTAATGCCCTGAGTGCATTATTTTTTTGAGACACAGGCACTAGTGAGGTCACCAAATAACTTGCAAGACAAAGAAAAAGCCCCTCAACAGAGTGGGGTTGTAGTAGAGAGAGAGAGGGTGTCTTTATGCCAGGTGGTGAGAGGTTGAAGTATGATTGCTATCACTCTGTTGCTTATGACGATGAGGGTTCCAGTTGATCTGTTCAATGGAACAGTCTGCTCATAATATTAATGTGCAAGTGGCTGAGCATTCCATGTGACAAGGAATGTGACAAGGCTGGCCCTTTGAATTACAGGTACAATTCATTTTTGCTAGCTGAGTAGACTGGAGCAATATGAAATAAAGTGTCTTGCTCAAGGATACAATGCACCACTAGGAATCAAACTTATGACCTTATGATCATAAACTGAGTACCCTAATCACTAAACCATGTGCCTTCACTCTGAAGTATGATACAGGAACAGGCATAGGCGTCTTGCTGTAGAGGAGATACATAGCCAGCCAGCATTATATAAGGGTGCATGGGAGTAGCTGCAAGGAAAACAAAGATGGTGGTGATGAGGTGTCAGAGTGCATTTTCAAGATACAAAAAGGTAAGAGAATACAGACTACAAAAATGAAAGAAACTTGTTCCTTATCCAAACCAGTTTAGACCCTAGTGGTTATATTTCAGAGATCAAGTCACATTATCTATATTCTATTTAGTTTCTAATATTAGCTATCCCTCACTAATTTCTATTGAATTTTAGATATGTACATATGTGTGTGTGAGTGTATGTATGCAATTATCATACAATTCTTTGTAGGGTTAAATAATAACTTCATGGCTTTATAAATACTTCCTATATTTAGAAATATGAATAAACAAACAATACACATTATCATTTAGTTCATTCATTAAAACTTTATTTCATTTTATATGTTTCAAAATTTAATGCTGCACATTTATCTAATATTGTGTAGAATTAATACTGTTTGGTTTCAAGTCATTGTTGACTGAGGCTGTGTTCAAAGGTGCCTATGATCATTCTGTCTTATTTTCAGGTATAGAGTATACTCAGGTATAGGACTATATTATTAAATGTGTCCTTACTTTATTTTAGATGGTAGAGTATGATTTGCAGGAGATTTGGCTGCTTTTTCCAGCAGGTCAAGCAGCCACATAAAGTTTCATTGTTGACCTTTTTGAAGAAGTAAAATAGTGAAATGGATAAGGATTTGATCTCATTATTTATTATTTTCCTTTCCAGTTTATCTAGTAGGTTAACTGGTATCAGATTGTCCAGGAATATTATCTGTGATAAACAAGTGATCTAAGCAAGAGTATATTTATCTCCCATCTATTATATAAATACTAGAGACCCAAAATTTTGAACATACAGCAGTCAGCTATCAGAATATCTCTGGTTTTACCCCATGTTTAAAAAGAAAATCATCTTAATGAACTCTTAGCATTATTTTCTAAACCTAAAATAATTTGTTCTTTTTATCTTGTGTAACTGTACATTAGTGTGATAAATACTATTAGATTGGTACATAAAATAGTAGCTGTACAATATAAATGTAACTTCATCAGTTGTCTTGTTATCTCAAATAACTGGTTACATATATGGTACAATCAAAATTTAAAATTGAGGAGCATTTACATATTTATTGTGAACAGTAGGCAGGATATCTAATTGATGTCCAAGGACTTCAGTTCAACAATTTGTCATCAAAGTTGTTACTGTAGTAGTAGTAGTAGTAGTAGTAGTAGTAGTAGTAGTAGTAAAACCAGTAACCATAAAACCTAGTAGTTATAGAATGCAATGGTCATCAGAGGTTGTGAGAAGTCCTGCTGATATTGACAACTAAACTATAATAACATATAGCAGGAATAAGTGATGATTGAAATAATATTTCAACAATTGAAGATACATTTGGAATAGACAGAATATTTTGATAAGCTTATTTCAACAACTGTTCACATATTTAATACATATATAATTTAACAGAGGTAGTAGTAAACCTAATCAATTCAACAGCCTCTTTTTCAGCTTAAATTTGGAATTTCTCATTTTATTTGATATTAACCAGAAATACAAGTTTCCACTTTAACAGATCTAATAATGAAACTATAATTTGATATCAATAAATTTTCTCTTTTTCCAATATGTAGCTATTCTAAGTGTTATTGTGGGAACACATTTGGTAAGAACCAAATGCTTGAATATCTGACCGATATTTTCATGTAAATCAAAAACTCCCATTTTAAGTATTTGAAGTAATTTAAAATATTTGTTAAGATAAATTGGCATGATTTTTTGTTAGAAATAGCAGCCAAATCTCTTTAAAATTACACTCTACTCTCTTTTAAAAAAACAGGGATATATTGAATAATGAAGACGGGTACGCTACAAACTAAAATTTAGAATTGGATAAAGTAAAGAGAAAGTAACAAGGTTTCCATAGTCTACTTAAAATTATATTGACTGTTTCATCCACAATACTTTTTGGTAAATTAGATTACAACAAAACAAATGAAACAATAGCACCCTGCTCATACAGGTTTTTTAAAACTGTACAAAAAATATTTTATGAAAGATAATAGTTAATATCAATAAAACATGAGAACTTAACTCTTAAAACAAGCAAGGAAGCCATAATATATTACTGTCTATTATAATTCACTGTAATTTACTATTTCCATTATGTGAACAATATGTGTTCTTTCTCATTAATGACATGTCAAAGTTCTAACACATTTTAAATAGGTTGTAGAGTAACTAGATTAATGTAGTTTTAAAGAATAAATTTACATTCTTATATTTTTGAGAGGAACTGAATATCTGACTAGTTTAAACATGAGAATAAATCCAATTATTAGTAACCTTCAACATCTAATAACTTTGATCACTTGATATTTCCTCTATTTTAAAACCCTGAGTAATTCCATTTGAATATTTTGTGTTGAAATCTACACACTCAACACAGATGTACATCTTTGCTCATCGTTTTACATATTTAACACTAAAAATTATTCTAGTAACATTAGAAGGGTAAAATTTCTGAAATTCATTTTTCACATTAATTTGGGTGTGTGTCTAAATGCTTGTATGTGTGCTTGTGTATTCTATTTTATATTCATTTTTCTCTTTGTTATAGGTTAGATGCTTTTGCAAATGTCTGAATTTGCATAAATTTGTTCCTTAGGTATTTATGTCTAAATGCCTTTTCTAATGCCAAATACTCTCAATACTTTTGTAAAATGAATCCTTATTTTTTATCAATATGTGCTGTAGTCTACTGAAAGTTTCTTTATCTATATTTCTATCTTTGTATGGTTTTTAACTTTAATTATGCACTGACAAAAAGGAAAAAAAATCTACATTCTATACGACTGATAATTAATATTTAAGGCAGAAATTAAATTTTTGTAACATAAGGATTATAGTTTATTGAATCAATATCAGAAAATTAATAGTACTTATTTAAATCCTTCAGAAAAATTTGTACTCAGATTTTAACATTAACTAGGTACAACCATGTATAATAAGGTATTTAGTCTAGTGCCCTACTATTTAAATATAAATAGTTAGACATAACCAAATATTGTAAAGTATTTAATTTAGTGTCCTATGTTCTCAAAGTAGGAAACAATCAAATATTGTAAGGCAAGTCTAGTACCCTACTATTTTAACATAACTAAATGTAACCACATACTGTATGGCATTTAGTTCAGTGCATTATCATTTTAACATAGTTAGACACAATCATATACTGTAAGACATTTAGTCTTACTACTTGACTATGTTTACATAGACACAAACAAATATTGTAAGGCATTTAGTCTAGTGCCCTCCTATTTTAATGTATTTAAACATTTAGTCAGGTGCTACATTATTTGCACTAACTTGATTCCTTTAATGAATAATATTAATAGCATTTTTTTTTTAACTAAGTAGAGGCATGGTTGTGTGGTTAAGAAGTTTCCTTAGCAGCTATATGTTTGAGTTCAATACAATAGTATGACACCTTAAGCAAGCGTCTTCTACTATAGACTCAGGTTGGTCAAAGCATTGCAAATAAAATTTGGTAGACAGAAACTGTTTGGAAACTAGCTGGGACTTATGTTTCTGGATGATAGTCTTAATAATTTGTTGCTTAGGATACCTTTAAAGGAATTAACTCTGTTGGGCCAAGTCTCAAGTATGAGGACAACTTGTTCCCTTCTTACTAATCTTGGAAGCTCTGAAATAAAGATCACGGGCATAGCTCCATCCTCAATATATATATATATATATATATATATATATATATATATATATATATAATACAAAGAATATATATGCATGTATACACACATATATGTACATACTTACATCTACATGTGTATATAAATGCATATCAGGGTACAGGACGTTAGAACAGTGAACTACAGACAACGGAATGAACACACAGGAAAACATATATATATATATATATATATATATATAAACAACCTAGAACTTTGATCTAGAAGTATGCTGAAATACTTATAGCTGTCTTTTGATGAAGTCATGTTTGTCTCTTTGTCAATTCAAGGAGCATATTCACAACTAGTTAGGTACACATTTTTTGGGAAGTCATTTACTGCCCTCATCACAGTCTCTTGTCACATTGTCTTATGTTCACTGATCTTTACCAAGTCACTCTCTGTTACATATTCACCAATCTCTATCTAGTCACTCTCTATCTCATGTTCACTTTCTGTTACATGTTCAGTGATCTCTATGATATCTTTACAAAAGGAGAGACAATGAATTAATGAAGAAAATAGACAAAATTTAAATAAAACTGTGGAAACACTAAAAAGAATACACACACCCACATATGCATACACAGACATACACTCATGTGCGACACAAGGATTTATAGAGCTTGTAGTATTAAATAGAAAGAGGTTTTTGAACATGAATAACAGACAAGTGCAAGTAGCTTTCCTAAAGATTAGATACTTATACCAAGTTGAACAAATCTATTATATATAAAATTAAGCATCTTACCAAGCGATAAAACAAAATATCTGCAGTGAATATATCTCAGTTATGTTTTGAGTATAAAACTATGAATGAACTTTCAAAACATCTCAGACTAAAAGGTCACACTATAGGCTAGGTATAGGCAACCTATTTATTGCTGTGTGCCTTAAATCAAGTCCATCACAAAAGTAATAATTCAACAAACATTATATGTAATACTGAAAGCACTAACATGTAATGTCAAGAAGTTCATAAAAATTTAATCAAGACAATGTGAAGTGAATGAGAGAGAAAGAAATGCTATTGCTTATGCAGAGCTGAAGTTAAAGATTGCTAAAAAAATTTTAGTAAAAAGCTGTGTTTATATAATAATGATTTTACACATGCCATACAAATAGTCACAATATTGGGCTACAAGTAATCCAAATACCACACACCACCCACGCCTGCTTATAGATAATGTGATCTATGCAGAATGATCAACATCTATACAGACATTGATTTTGAAATTAGAGAAATAATTACAAATATGTTTTCCCCAGAACTGGAATGAAATACATTAATGTAACATACAAAAAAAAGTATTAATAATATTCTACAATTCTGCAATTGTTAATAATCTAACAGGCACAGAAAGGTATTAAGCCTGATTATTCATTTGAAAAACAACTTTTATATTATTGATAAAGCTTACCTTGTACATATAATTAGAATGCAGTTTTGAAAATGGGTTCCCCCAAAAATTATATAATTTAGACATTTTTGTGTAAATACTCACACACACACATCAATAGTGCAAATTAAAATAAAATAATGAGGTTGAGAAATATTTAAAAAATAACTTAGATGTGTAAACAAACAAAAAAAAAAAAAAATTTGAATGCTCTGCTTTTGTACTCTTTGTTGAAGAGTGTGTGATGAGCTGTACATTGCCGCCAATTTGTTGTTGTGGATGTTGAATCATGCATGACCTACACTATTTTGAATGTAGTCAATTTATGAATGAAAGTGCCCTACTATTAACACTGCGATGACTGTTCCTGTTGACAAACTACTACAATTTCGAGTGCTTTTTGAATCACAGTCACACTTCTCAGTTCAACTTTCTCACTATCTTAAGATTTTATTTCAGCCCTCCCCCTGTATTTTTTATTTTAACAAGCCACATGCTGAGATGATGCTACAAGTCATCCCGAATTACAAACTGAGACAGCATGTATTATTTTACCAATACAGTAATCATCAACATAACAATATGTCAACAAGCTTTCAGTAAATAGATTAGTTACAGAGCCAATATCTTTATGCACAACTAGCAGATTCATTCAAAATCATTTTATTTATTTAATTGCTTTAACACAAATTTAATTTATTTTTCTCTTGAAACCAGTTGATGGCTGATATTTTTGAAATATTTGCATCACAACAGCATTTGAATATATCAGTATCACTTTTGTTCTTCAGTTTTACAACTATCTTTGAAAGCTATCATGAGGTGGAATGGGTATGTAAATTTTATATTTGTACATGAATTGCATTTTATATTTTTCTCTGCATCACAATAATCTTCCTGATATTTGTGAGAAATGTTTTATTTTTAACTTGCTGACTTTGGGAATAGACATTTCCAACCCATCTATATGGAAATCAGACCATAACTTTGTCCAACCCATGCCAACATGAGCAATGGACATTAAATTAGGACAAAAGTTTAAAAGCTTGTTTCTGTGTTGTATGCAATATTAGACTAGTTACATCACAACTTATTGTTAAAAACCATCATGTCACCGGTCCTGAAGATACATTTTCCAACTATTATGCAAACACACACCAACCACAAATCACAGCCAAATTTCCTCAAATCACACCAAAAAAGGAAGGATGCATTAGACAATATAGCCCTAGACATATAAAAAAAGTGAGGTCACTGTTAGAATGTACTTGATCATAGGCATGCTCAATTAGGGCTAACCCAAGGTTAAACAACAACAACATTACTCAAGAGAATATGTAATAGAGCTTCATCTTCAAGTAGCTATGAAGATTCTGTTGAATTTTAGTTCTCCCAAGATGAACAGATTAAAATATAATTTTTTAGTAAGTTAAAGCAATATATATATATATCTCACAAAAAATAGCTTACTGGATAGAATGATGGAATTCCAAATCGAAATCTAGTAGAATTCTAATGTATTCAAAATACAGAAATAAAGCTACATAAAACTTATATGCTCTAGACTAATGGGATTATAAACATTTCTGTATCTAAAAGAAATTGTATTGTTTGCGAGAAATTGTTATAATCATTATTCATTCATTTTTTACCTCCGTTTTTTTTCCATACTAGCATGAGTTAGGTGAATGATTTATTGAGGCATTATTTTACAGCTGGAAGCCCTTCCCATTTATACAATTCTTATCTGTATTTCAAGAAAGTGGGTGAGCAATTTAATAATGAAGTGACAAGAATGGCACCACTCACAGTCAGTGGCTTTCATAGATTCCATATATAAATAAACACACACACACACACACATAAAACAAGTTTCCTTCAGTTTCCATCTATCAAATCTATTTACAAAGCTTTGATTGACCTAGGACTATGCTGAGACTAAACCCAAAAACCATGTGAGTGGAAAGTGAACTTCTCTACCACATAACCATTAGGAATTATAATTTAAATATTATTATTTTCAACAAATATCATTATTTTCAACAAAGTAAGCTTGTAGTATTGTTAGCATGCCAAGGATAATACTTTGTGACATTTTGTCTGTCTTTACATTCTGAGTTCAAATTCTGCTGAAGTCAACTTTGCCTCTCATCCTTTTGGGATCAATAAAATAAGTACCAGTTGAGTACCAGAGTTCATTTAATTGACTTAGCCCCTCCTCCAAACCTGCTGGCCTTGTGCCAAAATTTGAAACCCATATCTTCGGCAAATAAATTTTGATTATTATTTCATTTTAGTGACAATAAAACTGAGATTTAATAAAATAAATAGAGTCCCAGTTTAATTTATAACACTTTCCAACTGAGCATTAAACATAGTTTTATTTGATGCTAAGAACAGAATTTTTCTATAGAAATAAAATAAACATGAATTTGAATATGATAAATTTATGTTAATTTTATTTGAATAGTGAAACATACTTAAAATCTTGAATTATGTATAAAATCTTGTTATACATAATTGAAAACAATGAACTGTAATCGTAAAATATTGAAACCACAGGTAAGAATTTACACTGCTTTTGCATACACACACACACACACATACATATATACACACACACACACATATATACGTACATACACACACACATTCATATAGATTTGTTCATCCTCTTCTCTATATGGCTATCATGGAGGTGTTTGAGGCATTGTTTTACAACTGGATGCTCATCCTGCCACTAATTATTACCTGTTTTACAAGAAAGGGATATCTTATTTCACACTCCTCCAAAGGTGCAAAGTGAGTGACTTCCAGAGTGCAAATGTACACTCACACATAGATGCACAAGTGTACACACACATTCACACCCACACCACACACTCAGTATCCCCCACTCCATAGGTTTCTTTCAGTTTCTGTCAATGAAATTCATTTACAAGGCTTTGGTAGATGCTTACCTAGTGTATTGTACAGTGGGACTGAACCTGAAACCATGTGGTCAGGAAACAAACAGTTTGACTATATACCTATATCTATCCATCTATCATGTGTCTATCTATTTCAAAGAAAGAGAAAAAAAAAGAGAGAAAAAGAAAGAGAAAGAGAGAAAAACAAAGAGAAAGAGAGAATAGAAACTGAAAATTCATCTAAATGTTGTTCTATATTGTTTCACAGAAGTTGGGGAGGATAATCAACATAAACATACAAAGTTGCTATAGAACATTGTTCTTGGAGTACGCACACACACACACACACACACACAAGCATCTAAGACTGTATGTTTATATACATACATATACATATAAGTATGTATTATTTGTATTTGTAAATATGTATGTATGAAGTGTACATGTATACACAAGTACACTTGAAAGATTAGTGACATTAATTCATTGAGAAATAAGTGAAAAAATGATGTCAGTTCACTTGTGCATATATACTGTAAAACTAGAGGGAAGTCAAGGCATAGACCAAATAATTTCAATACACACACATACACACATGGTCATATGTGTATGTGTGTACAAGAGAGAAAGAGTGAGAAAGAGTACATAGATGAGAAAGCAGTACTCAATACATATACAAAAGCGGTGAGCTTGTAGAAACGTTAGTGCGCCTGGTGAAATGCTTAGTGGTATTTCGCCTGTGTTTATATTCCAGGTGCAGGAGTGGCTGTGTGGTAAGTAGCTTGTTTACCAACCACATGGTTCCGGTTCAGTCCCACTGCGTGGCACCTTGGGCAAGTGTCTTCTACTATAGCCTCGGGTCGACCAAAGCCTTGTGAGTGGATTTGGTAGACGGAAACTGAAAGAAGCTTGTCGTATATATGTTTGTATGTATGTGTGTCTGTGTTTGTCCCCCCAACATCACTTAACAACCGTTGTGGGTGTATTTATGTCCCCGTAACTTAGCGGTTTGGCAAAAGAGACCGATAGAATAAGTACTAGGCTTACAAAGAATAAGTCCTGGGGTTGATTTGCTTGACTAAAGGCGATGCTCCAGCATGGCCACAGTCAAATGACTGAAACAAGTAAAAGAGATACCATATTCTGTTCACAGCTGAATCTTTACTCCACACTATTCAGTACTTCCAGCACAATATTATCGAATTAGTATTTCATTTACTGGTCCCAGAAAAAATAAAAGCTTTCAAACTTTAAAACTCTTGTACTTAATATATCAAGCAGCACTACAATCTATCAGAGAAGATAGCTCAAATATAAGTTCATTTATTTATGAATACAGTGTTTATTATTAGATAGAACAGTAGTATCAAGCATACATATATTAGTTATCATATTAGTTTCCTCTCAATCTTTAGCAAATCAAATAATTAAGATCAAGATACTCTCAATATTAGTGATTATAAATATATATTTGTTATAGAATTTAACTTACCATTCATCAACTGATGGATGATGGTAACATTACACAAAAATATTAAAGCTAAACTCAATGCTCTAACAGAATAATTTCAATTAGCTTTGGCTTTCTGATCAATAATCATAATTTTCCTTATTAATTTATTACAATACTAAACTTAAAAATCTTAGAAACATTTTAATAATCAAACAGTGTTTTGTTCAATTATAGCTTTGAAACATTTCAGTCATGCTTTTTACAACTGTAGATTTAAGTAGCTAAGAGTGAGTTTAGATCTCCATAGAATTCTTAAGTTCTGAAGTGAATAATGCTGAGTTCTGTTTTGTATTGTAACAAGCCAACCGAAATCTTTGGAAAAGTAATTCATTATTATCTGTCTAATCTAGATGGAGTTGTTAATTTGAAATGTTTGTCTGTCAGTGCTTATTCAACACTTACATAATGACTCAATATATCAGACTAAACATCGAGAATTGAAACTTTAACCTTAACACCAAGGAAATGAGGACAAGATATATTTTATTTGAGTTTGTGAATAGATTTTTAAAAACGTTCTAAAATGTATATATTTATGGAAAATTGGTTAACTATTCAATAAACACTTTAAAAATATGTTTTAAGTAAATAGCTAACTGCTTTGAGTTTCTGAAATTGTATTTGTACCGGAAAGGAAGTAAAAGATTAATACTTATAGACAAAGAATGGTTAAAGATTGGTTACTGTCTTCAACTCATGATTTACTGTTAAAATTCAGAATTCAAAGAAAAAGTAATGGTTTTTGAGCCTCAACTGAAATTTAAACTAGAGGAGTCCAATTCTACAAGCAATTAAATGGTTGCTAACCCATATAAATTCTAATTTGAAAAAAAAACTGCTCTCCAAATGCAAGCATTAAAAAAACATTACCCCATCATAAAAAAAGCAACAAAAACAAAATTTAAAAACAACAGAAGTTTTTAAATATTTAACACTCAAAATGGCAATGAAGAAAGTGTTCTTGTTGAGTAACAAAGGAATTTATTATATTAAATTGTCTATTTTTTCCTGTTCAACACATTAAACAAGACTTACACTGATTATGTTAAATTTCCTTTTCTTCTGCTAGTGACTATCAACCAGATCTACCATTTTATAAGAAAACTTTAACCTTTCATACCATTTTTTAAATCTTCACATGAAGTGCTATTTATTTGAAAGCGCATCCTTGATTTACTTTTCCTGATAACGACCATGTTACTTTACTCATCAATGGATTTCTAAGAACAATTCTTTTTAGTAAGACTACACAACTCTGTAAGAACCCAGCTTTTACTGGGAATCTGTCAAACTCAATCTCTTATTTAACTATAGCACTATTTATCTATTCACTTTACAATCATAGCACTTTTCTGAAATTATAGAATTTATCTAGATTATCCATAGAGGTAAACAATATCATTTAAATCTTGAGGAGTTTCATGAAAACACAGTTATGTCTCATCATTCAATAATGCTTCAAACAATTGAATGATGTATTCTGAAAAAGGCCAACTACCAACAAATATAGCAGCCAGTTACTCCTCAAATTACACCTTTCCATTGTAAAATACAAAGAGCACATTAGATCATGTAGTCTTAGTAATTTCTAAAAATATAGATGGTCATAACTGGAACACATTTAATTACAGGTCACCAGATATATTTTGACAATGAAGTAGAATTTTGCTTCTTCCTGCATCTGAACAAATACATGTGCCATCTAAATGAATTCTCTGTAAGTCAATATAAATTCTTTTCATGCTTTTTGCAACTGGAACATCTTCTCTGTACACTGGCTCCCTTTTGTGGCACTTAGTGTTGAGGTGACAATTGACTTTATTCCTAAAAATGCATTCCTGTTGGTATATCATCATGTTGTTTATGGCCATTTTATTGTGATTAAATATCTGGGACCCTATGCTACTTAGACAGCTATAATTTACTTCCACAGAATTATTATTGAGCATTTTGTGATATCCATGGCTTGTAATGAAGTAGGTATTAAAGTTTGTGTGTGTGTGTGTATATATATATAATCTTTGGTTAGAGATTGATTTCATCAGCTATGTACACTCTCTTTGCAAGAAGAAAAATGAGAGTGTCTGTTGTTGTTTAGTCCCAGATCTACTCTGATTAAGCATTTATTTGTTCAGATATAAGAAGAAGCAAAATTCTACCTAATTTTCAAAATATGTCTGGCAACTGAAAAATCAAGGAATTGAAGATACTCCAGTCTAGTGAAGTACAGCTGCAAATACAATGGATATAGCAGTAATGGGTATAGCAAATACAGTGGGTATAGCAGTAAAGTTACTGTAAAGTTAAAGATGTTGATTCAACCCACTAATATTTGAAATAGGAAGAAACCTTCTTTTCTTGTTTGCACACTAGGAAATTTAAGCTGAAAACTTTTAAGCATTTTCCTGTCCTACATGCATTTCAAAATAAAATTGGTTAAACACCTAAGCCCCTCCAGAATAGGATCCAGTAATCTTAACATCTATGTTCAAGCATATCTTCTCTTCCCTCCATACATGCCTATGTTTCTTTACACCTTGCTTCAATCCAAACTCTTTGTTCCACAATCTCTTTTTTTCCTCTCACTTCTCCTTCTGCAATCCTCAAATTTTCTTTCCTCACTCCTATAAAGTCTGTCCAGACTTTATAGGAGTGGTTCTACAAAGTGCAATTATATCTGCTATCACAAGGTGTTTTTACAAACTGGTACATGTGCATTCAAAGTCTGACATGAACACTATTAGTTATAATTTGTTGAATAGATCAAGAGAATAGGAGCTTAGTACCTGACATCACTGGAATTTTAATTGGACTCTATATTACAATTGGGTGGGGGAAAAATTATATACATTTCTTTTAACTAACAAACAGAACCCTTATTGCATTACCTTGCTTGGTTTCAGAATCATCAAGTTATCTATATTCTTGAGTTTAACAAGAGGGATTCTATCTGTTGTAGAATACTGCATTTATATTCAGCCTTTTTGCAATGATTATAACGAACCCATTCATTACATGTATATTTACCTTTGAAAATGTTAGGTCCAGTCTGCTAAACAAACTCATGCTACTGCATACATCGATTAAAGATGAGCTAGAAAAGCATACATTCTATGGATTTCTTTTTTGGTCTTACTTTGTGGTCTGTACTTCTATATAACAAGATGATGAAAGTCACAGGCTATACTGTGAACAATCTACAGAGATAGGTGAAAGCTTGGGGAAGATTAGCATTTCAAATGATTCTAGTTTGGTAACATATTATCTTGAAACTTCTTTGTATCGGTCCTAAATTTACTACCAGCAAAAAAAATTTATATACTCTGAATTCAGAAGAACCAGCAGCAACACTAATATGAGAACCATTTCTCTCTCAATGTCTTTTCCTGATGGACTCAGTAATCTTTTTTCTTGTGCCAAATTTTTGTATTTTTATACCAATCTTTTTGTATTTTTGTACCAATCTTTTTTCTTGTGCCAAATTTTTGTATTTTTATATTCTTTTATTTAAGGAGGCTGGTAAGCTCCCTTGCAAACTTGAACACTCAGGAGTTATTTCTTTTGTCTTAAATATAGAAAACTCTTGTTTTAATACCTGTGGTAATGCATGATCGAAACAAAAAACAAGACTTGTGCTGCTATATGCTAATTTAACATTGTTTTGATGTTTATTTCACTAAGGCAACCCAATGAACTGTGTAGTTCCAATGTAACAAAAGTATTATTTGTTAACAGTACTGGTTTCAGCAAATCCAAATACACACACATAAGTGTTTTTTCCTATCAGATAAAAAGAAGCTTCCAAATGGTGAACTTTTCATCTTCCTATGACGTAAAAACTTATCCAAAGATGTGAACTTCACTGTATAATTTTTGCTAATACAGACTACATCAGTTTCCATGGATTCTATTTTTATTAAATATATTTACACACAGACAAGTCTACTGTATCATTATTGTTATTACTATTTTACTGATCTTTACTCCTTCCCACTTTTCAGTCTCTCATGTCTTCTTGCAACTAATATCCAGCCGCATTTCCAGCTCTCCTGTTCCCACACACTTCTACTTGTCTCCTATCTTGAGGGTCCACCTTAACACTTATCACCACTATTTTTATTTCTTCCCAGCTCATTCAGGCTACTTTCACTTTCTCTGCTATGAGTAGCGATGAAACAACTCTATACTTTAACCCCTCATCCATAACATAAAGCTGCCTCCCCCATTACTGTAGTCCCATTCAACTGAAGAGAGTCTTCATCTTGCAGGTTGCATGGTGACCTTACCAGTGTATGTTCCATGAAAAATGCACCCAGTACATCCTGTAAAAATGGTTGACATTAGGAAAGGCAGCCAGCCATAGAAATCATTCCAAAGCAAACACAGGAGCATAATTCAGTTTTTCAAATCCACTGGATCCAGTCAAACAGTCCAACCCATGCTAGCATGGAACACAGATGTTAAATGATGATGATGGTGATATATTATAAAAGCTTGCTCATTATATTACTAGTGTTACAAGAATGGTAAGTCTATTCCTCTTAAAGTTTATTCAGTATCTAATCTTTTTCCTGTAGCATTTATTGCCTTACATTAAAAATCCCTTGTCTGAACATGTTCCACCCACTTATATATCTACACACACATGCATATATGAGGAAATTATCAACCACACCTCTTTCAAATCTCAGCAAACTAATAAATCTAACCTTTTCTCTTCAAATGACATTCGCAACAATGCTGTTAATATTTCAGTAACCATTTTGTAGTATTTAATTATGTCCTCTCACATTCAGAGTTCAAATCCCACTGATGTTGACTTTGCCTTTTATTTCACTATGGAAAAAAAAAAAAATTCCTGTGATGCCTAGAATCTATTAAAATGACTATACTCTGGGATCACTCCACCCACTAGATAATATGTATTCAGTCTTGTACAGAAGTTAAAATTCATTAGTATATTTCCTAAAGGCAGAATCAGTAGAGTGGGTATCAAAATGCCTGACACAACCCTTTATATCTTGAGCTAAATCCTGCCATGGTTGACTTTACTTTTCAGTCTCTCATAGTAGAACAATTATCAAGTACACAAGTCAATTTATATGACTAACTCTCTTTCAACAAAAATGAGTGTCTTGTGTTAATATCAGAAAGGGTTATTATTTTATAACCTTCAATATCTCTCTCCATTACTTTCCTTTAGCCAGGAAAGGGCAAACAGTGTGTCTCTCTGGTGGCTAAACAACTGAAGACACTTTCCTTTTTATCTAAGCCCTCTTTAATTTCTTCAACTCTATCTGGAAAAGGAGAAGATAGAGAGAGCGATACTGCCCATCAATGAATTTGCTGAAAGGTGATTGGGCATAATGAAAATGGTCCTTGTAAATGAGCCTGCCCTCAACATGCACCTGTAAAGCAGAGAACACAGCTGAAAGAGAGTATTTGCTCATGGCATTAAGGATAAACTAGGAATTATTGAGTTGACCTCCGTCCCTGGGACATTTCATTTCATTTCATTTATTTCTATACTGTTGTTTTCCAACTTACCGCCTATTGGGGTTGAGAAATATTGTCTCCTGGGATTGAAATATATATTATTAGGAAACATGTTTTTTTGTTCAATAGTGTGTTTGGTTAGTTTGCCTCAATTTCTGTATATGAGGACCAACATGCCGATATTATAATCATGTTATTTTCTTAGAGAATATTTTTAATATTAAAGACTTGTAGATGGAGCATAATTTATTGACCAATTTCTATTTAAGACAGAGGTAAAAAAATTAGCTTGTGAAATCTATAGGAGTTAACAGCATACAATTTGCATTATGACTGGTGAATGACTAATTTGTTGAATTCTGATTAGATTAGTCTGTACATTGGTCTATTAATGTTATTAGCAATAAGCTTTGCTGTTTGGAAATTAATCACCCGGCGCAGAACATAAAACCTAACCAAAATGTTTTTGCTTAAATTCCTTGTATAAACTGACTTTTCATATGTCAGAGAAAGAATGGTGAGGAAACAAACTCTCTGTCTTTCAGGGAGACTGTAACTGATAAATTTTGATTAAATGTAATGTAGGTAATAAACCTTTTAAAGAAGTTCTTACAACGCAAAAGGGAGTTTTACGAGAGAGAACGTGAAAGAGGAAGAGAAATTAGGCGAATGACTGTATGCAGCAGCAGCAACAATAACGGTTGCAGGTGGTATCCACAGCTACAGGTCTTGGAGAGGGAACAGAAATCTTATGGAATCTGAAACTGGATAATAGCTTTGACAAATAAAAATAAAGAAACAAAACAGCCTAGAACAGTAACAAAAATAATAAAGAAATCCGAACGAAATGAATGCAGTGTAAAATAATATGGTAATGTAAATGGAGGAGGGAGTGGCTTGTATCGGGATTTGACTACTACACCTCTACAAATGTAGTAATAAAAAAATGAAAAAGAAAATTAAGATATGACGGCAGCTGGGTAAAACAGTTGTGATGTGAATGTAGAGAAATAGGGAGAATAAAGAAGATTAGTGAATAATAGGAGTGACTGATGTAATTGAAGAATTCGTATAGTGAAAGGGAGTGGAACAGAAAGAAAAGTAACAGCAAATCGAGTGTGCTGCAGTCATTACAAATGTCGACAACAACATTATTGATGACGATGATGATGGTGACGATAATGATGACCATGCAGGCAAATAACCATGCTTTCAATGGAATTTTCGGTAGGTTTTTATCGACAAGCCCGTATGAATCATTTTTATCGAATAGCTTTCATCGTCACTGTCGTTATTTTTATTATGAATAAGACAAGCTGCAGGATATTAATATCTCGTTTCATTTCATGCTTGCAACCAATGCGATTAAAACTCCGAAACGGCAATGGTAGTGGTAGTAATAGTAGCAGTAGTAAAGTTATCTCGAAGGCATTGTGATACAGGTTGGCTTTTATCCTGTTACACAAAATTATCATGAATACTGTTAATGTTGGTAACACCCCCCCCCCAGCCATAATATATATTGTAGATGTGTGAGGAGAAATAACTGACAGTTTGATGGAAAATAAAATAAAAGCACATTTATTACATCACCGAATAAAAGAATATCTGATTAAGCGAGTAACTTTGATGGTTGTTTGAAGATATAGTTTATACGAGTAATATGA
This sequence comes from Octopus bimaculoides, assembly GCF_001194135.2. Classification (NCBI taxonomy): domain Eukaryota; kingdom Metazoa; phylum Mollusca; class Cephalopoda; order Octopoda; family Octopodidae; genus Octopus; species Octopus bimaculoides. The sequence continues at coordinate 43,701,111 of NC_068985.1, forward strand.
TAGCTTACTACTCGTCTTGGAGAATTTTAAGTCACACACATAGAGCAGACGGCTAGGTGTTCTAATGTTTAATTTTCGCTCTTCTCTTGATATACAATATACATTAATAACAGATTTCATAATTTGGCTGGAACTGTAAGAAAACGGTATCCAGGTTAGAATAACCATCACACGAAAAAAACATTTCACGTGGTAAACACGCAAAAGACAGTGTCATTACACACACACACACACACATCGACCAAAGTATAAAATTAAAACGATTCACATCGTTAGAGAATATCTTTCAGTGTGATGTTATATTATCAAAAATTGTTGAAGTGGAAAATTGAAATAAGAACGCGATTGGAAGGGAATTTTTTAAGGCGAAACATATTTAATAATTACTGGCAGGTAGAATCGTTAGAGCATCGGACATTTGAGTTCAAATCCCACCGAAGTCAAATTTGCCTCTCATCCATCCGGGCTCAATAAGATAAAGTACCAGTCTAGTACTGGAATGGATATAATCAACTAATCCCGCTCTCCATATTTCTGGCCTTGTGCCCATGCTAGAAAATTATTATTATGAAAGGCGGAAAAAAAAGGCAAAAAAAAAAAAAATGGCCTTATTCCAGAATAAGAAATCCTCCTCATCATCAACGTCAATGCAATCCACAGTCACCAGCATCACCATCACTACCCATCAGCACAATCGTCATCATTACAACCACCATCATTACCACCACCACTATCACCATCATCGTTATCAATCGTCTAATTTGCACTGCTCGCTTATGCATACGAGCAACAATTGCCGCCTGGTTATATTTTACTCCCGTTCGATATTATAAAACTCATAAAGGGGACGAAACAACAACCGCCGCAACAGAAGCAAACCCTAGTTGTTAGTCTAATGATGAAAGGAGTTCGATAACTTGAACATGCGAGGCGCAATGTCATTTCTAATTGATAGGTCGGTCGCTCTGACTACGGTACACACCAGTACACACCGATATAGATGCAGCAAATTCTCTTAGACGTATAATGCTAACGAACTAAAAATATTTGACTGACGTTAGTAAAATATACCAAATTAAATCTAGCAATGTTTTACACTACCTTACTAGATTTTTTTATGCAGTACACAGGTACGCTTATACATATATATATATATACTGTGAGAGTGAGAGAGAGAGAAAGAGAGAGGGTACACAAGTATATCAGAAAGACGAGAATTATAAAACTGAATAATAGATCATGTCGATTTTCGACCAACTCTTCCGCTTTCTATCGATTTTCATACAATGCAGTATAGTAGTTGTTCTACTAGTCTCTCTCTCTCTCTCTCTCTCTCTTTTACTACTACTACTACTACTACTACTAATAATAATTTTAGTTGCACCTGTAGTATTAGTAGTATGGCACATGAAAACATTAAAACAAAAACAGAATCGAATTTATAAACTTTCACTCTGTATCTATCCCTTTTCCCTACTTAAATATTACACTGATGATTTAGTAGAATTTAATGTAAATTTTCATAGAATCACGCACCTCTATAATACTCACACATTGAAATTGTTTAATATGTTAAATGAGTATTATTTTTCAAATACTTACAAAGAGAGTTGATTAAAAATTACATACAGAATAATGAATAACAATATATATAATTTTAAAATATATATAATTTTAAAAATCGATCAAATATAAAATGAAAGCGACATTAACCATGAGAATTTCAAAGATTAATTTAAATCACACATTCCAAGAACACACAAGAGAGAGCATTATAATTTTTGATTAAAATTACTTATAATGCTACCACTTTTGAAAAATAATAATTTGGTATTTTTGTATGGTTGATAGTTTTACTGCATGAAGCAAGATTTGTTACCATGCCAACATCTTGAAATGAATATGAAGGTAGTGGGAGCATACCCCACATTTTTGAGAGTATATTACTATATGTAACCACACCTTCATCAGCAAACATTCTTTTTTATACCGCTTGAAATAACAATTGCAAACAAACGTTTCTTAGAAATTATGGCTTAAATTATGAAAGGGTTTTCGGTAAAACGAAATAAATAAAACGAAAAAGAAAAGAATGAGAAATACGTGACACACACACACACACACACACACACACACACACACACACACAATCACGGCAATGAAGACAACACAGGAGGGACAAGTTTTAACAAATCGTATATTAGTTTAACACTTAAAAAAAAGGAAAACGTCTTGACGTTTCGGACGCTTGCCATTCATCAGAAGGAAGAAAAATAAAGGAGAGCGAATGAGAAAACAGAGGGAGAAAATAGAAAGAAATGTGAAGAGAAAAAGAGAAAGAAAAAGAGGGCAGATGAAAGAAGTGGGGTCGTTGCGGGAGATTAGCTGCAGTATAGGAGATATTGAAAAAAAAAAGGCTGTATAAGCGTTGACAATATATATTATGAAGGCAATAAAGAGGCGCACACATATTTCCTATAGATGAAACTTCAAATATCTGACACCGAGTTTCATGTCACCGTTATTCGAATGAAATCGGAAGAATGAAACAAGAAACGTGAAACAGTCACGAAATTCGAAGTTGCAGCTTTGATTAGTATATTTTGACACTCTACAATTCAGTATCTAGTACTTGTTTTTTTTTCACCTTCTTTACGCTGAAGCTTAATACACACACATTACATACATATTTACATATCCATCTGTATAACACACACATCTATACACATATGTACGTACAGATATTTACACACACGCACACACACACACACATACACTCAAATATATACATACAATATCAGCTAACTCTCCCCCGAACCACACTAAGGTTTTAGAAATGGACACATCAGAGAATATAGTCCAGAACATATCTTAAAACGAGATTGTCACAACTAGAATATCGGTTATCGAATCGAATGACTAGGGGTTAAATAACAGCACCAACGTGTATGCACGCATATACATTTAATGTGTGTGTACACGTATATACAGATATATATATATATATATATATATATACATACACGCACGCACACACACTGTACTCTCATACATATATGCGTGTTTGTAGCTGATATATAATGTGAATAGAGTCGATGGATTAACCATGATGGGTGAACGGTATGTTTTGGGTGAGGTAAGCCAAAAAAAAAAAAAAGATTTAATATTGAAAGCAATATTTTGGGACGGATAGATGCAATGACTGAGCTGTGTGTTGACAGGTGATTGATGCTGCATTGCAGACCTAGTCAACCCATGTCAGCTGGTAAAAAAAATAAAAAAATAAATAACGTACACTAAGGCGATATTGATGATGATGATGGTGGTGGTGAGAATGAAGGGGAGGATGATAAATAGACAGTGATGAAAGAAGACAGACTTACAAATGAATGGAAATATGTAGAAAGGATATATTGAGACATAAAAATGTGCGTAGATTGAAATATACACAGATAGACAAATAGATAGATATAAATAAATAGTTCATATGTAGAGAACGATAGACAGCGACAGAAGTGCAACATTTGTATACGTATTGAGAATAGGTAGGTTAATACAAAGAGAGATAAACAAATATAGACATATGGATAGGTAGATATATAGATAAATAGGAACACTGAAACAAACATAGATGAAAGAGAGAGGGAGAGAGGGGGAGTAAGAGAGATCGATAACATACACTTTCTCCCACACACACGATGGAGGCGAAAGAAATGAATTACAATAGGGAGTATCTAGAGCAAAACGAATACGAAGGGAAAGAGTAAGAAAGAATAGAAAGAATAGTGAGTGTGTGTTGCAAGGTGGGAGGGGGAGTGAAGATGGTAGAAAATATTATTTCACGACCTGACATGAATAAAGTAAAACCTAGTAGCAGTAGTTTCAGTAATTTTATAATCAAAGTGAATATACACGTAGTAGTAGTAGTAGTAGTAGTAGTAGTAGTTTGGCCCCCCCAAAATCTGCCTCGGATACAGTAAGACATATAATTTTCTTTTCTTACTTCAGCCATAGAATATCCAATATCATATACAATGCATCCATAATTTTTAAGACGGAAGGGTGTGATTTCAAGAAAATTTGGCTGCTCTTTCGAGCAGGTCTAGCGATCGCGTCGAGGTCCTTATGTTGGAGATGATATAAGATAGTGGCAGTCGTTGAGAATAGCAACAGCATCAAATACTAAAGATTAATGACATCAGATAGTAATAATAATAATAATAATAATAATAATAATAATAACAATAATAATAATAATAATAATAATAATACTAATGATAATTGATAATCATAATGACGATGATGTCTTAATTTGCTAATCACATAATGTTGTTTCCATCCACCACTAGTGGAATTACGAGTTCACTTCTCTATTTACAGGGGTGTAGAAAAAACGGGAGGCCTTGTGACAGTCATAACTTTCCTGAGGGTATCAAAGCGCGACAGTTCGAAATACCGAATGTGACAGTTCGATAAACCGAGTCTTTTTATAGAACTCGGTTGGAATAGCAGAATCGTTAGTACGTCGGACATGTCTACGAGTATTTTGTTACGGCCCTTTATGATCAGAGATCAAATCCCACCAAGATCAACTTTGCCTTTCATTCTTCCAGAATCGATGAAATAGAGTACCAGTCAAATGTATTCTTTTAATGTATCCTAGAAGAGATAAGCAGTTATACAACTGAAAGGTCCAAATTTGGTAACCATGATTATCACACATCTCTCTCTCTCTCTACACACACACAAATATATATATATATATATATATATATATATATATATATATATATGTGAGTGTTGTGTGACTAACTAAAACTACATTGATGAATGTGATGATACTGGCGAAATTTATTTTTAAAAGAAGAGATATAATCGATACATTGAAAGAAGAGGCGACACATTTGAGGAAGGGGTGTCATCGTGCACTTCGTCGAGACTTGAACTCAGAACGTAAAAATTACTAAATACTACTAGACATTTTGTCCGATGCCCAACCAATTCAACATCGATAATGAACTTCTGTTCACTTCACTGACTGCTCCTCATCTGCTTGACCAGAAAGTGATTGGAAATCGGAACAATGAACAATATACAAAATACATGGTTAACCTCTAGCTTTTGAGGACCTCACTTTCCTATTTGGGAAACAGGATAGATATCGACCCCCAGTACACAACTGGTACTTCATTTTAAAGACTCCGGGAGAAGGAGGGCAAATTTGAGCTTTGCAGGATTTGAACTCAGATCTCAGAATGTAAAGAGCCAGAGCAAACTACCTCAAGACATTTTGTCCGACCTTGATGACTCTATTGAAAAATAATTGATGATGACGGAGATGTTGATGATAACGATGACAGTGAGATAACGGAGACAGTGATGACAGTGGTAAGAGGCATGATGATGATGATGATGTCAGTGTGATCATGCTGTGCTGGTGACAAATGTGATGCGTGAATGATAAATGTGATAATGCTGTAGTGTGTTATTGATAATGTATATATGCAAGTGTGTATATGTACGTATGCATGCATATATATAGACACGTGGAAAATAAAGGTACAAACATTAAAACATTCTTTATATCACTTCCCATATATAATGTAACTGCTACATGTTGATTGTAGTTTCTTTTTTAGACTAACATGCATTATATACCTATAGGTATTCATTCATATATGTGTGCATATATATATATATATATATATATATATATATA
>NC_068985.1:43707563-43714463 GCF_001194135.2 Octopus bimaculoides
TATATATATATAGAGAGAGAGAGAGAGATAGATAGATAGATAGATAGATAGATAGATAGATAAATAGGTACATACATACATACATATAGATACACATACATACATATAGATATACACACATGATCAGTCAATGAATAATCGAATACAACTTACCTTAAAAGAGTAATAACATGATCTGATCGCAAACAGGTAATGATAACGAATACAGCCCGCACATACAACACTAGCTTGTTGCCGCAGAAAACATATATATATATATTATATTATACTTATGTTTTCCGGTAGAAAAACAAGCAGTGATGTGCCGCCTGGGTAGATGAATGTAGAATGCTCCTTTCCTTCTCTACTTAAAAATCTCACACTCACTCTAGTTCTATATATACATATACTAAGGTAGATCTATGTAATCTACTGGACGAAAAGAAGGCGTTTTACTCCACCAATTTTTCTTTTTTTTAGTGTACGTTATGGCCAAATGTTGCGCTTGCTGTCGCTATTAAAACAACAACTGCGACAGAGCAGCAGGCATTAAACAACAGTAAAAGATTGCTTCACGTCTTTCTTTCTCTTCTCCCTTCGCCGAGCAAGCGAGGTCGTCTGCCTGCATGGAAAGTCAGGTCATGTGACTCTCTTGCAGCCAATCAGCAACCGCAGATGGTGCGTGTGTGCATAGTAGCAGCCGATGTTTCAGTCGGTTTTTTTTTTTACTTTCGGTTTGCACAGACACGCGCGCGCACACACACACACACACACACACACACACACACACACACACACACACGCACACACACACACACGTTTGTATGTATATTGGAAGTCGCTTATTATAATTGCAGGCAATGTTATCAACCGGTTAGTGTTATCTAAATTGGTGGGGCCGGTTGTTTTTATTCAAAAGGCTTCGTCCCAAAGTGATCCCAATCAGCGGCTTCCATTTGTATGTATGTATGTATGTATGTATGTATGTATGTATGTATGTATGTATGTACACATGCATGCATACGCACATGATTATATTATATATATCTTGATCGTGATTCGCAATTCCGTATGACTCGATAGAAGAAAAAAATTCTTTATCGTGTTCTTTATTTACGCTCTTGTTTTAGATAGTGACCATGCAATTGCAAGAAGTACCCTGCCATCTGACCCTTGTGTCCGTAACCCAGAGGAACTTAGGTAAAAAAGTAAATAAAATAAACGGAACAGCTGGAGAAAAGGGGACTGCATCTCTCTAACCTGTAGATGAAAGCAAGCTTTATTTAAAGGAGACATTTATGTACCCTGTCACGACACCACCGTTCAACAGTGCTATTGATTGGAACAGCCATCAAGCTGGATGATTCGCAGTTTAACCTCCATAAATTATCTAGAGGCCGTTTCACTAACTACCCTTTGTAGACGCGCCCTATCCTATTTCAGCAGTACATGCAACTCTACACAGTGACACACACACACACACACACACACACACATTCATATTTATTGATGTACAAATTAATTCACAATTCACAAATTTCACTTGCCGGGTGTTTTAATATTTTAACATCTGACTTACCTATCTGTCTATTTATCCACATAACCCCCTACCCTTTTGCTTTTTTTAGATCTATCTATCTATCTATCTATCTATCTATCTATCTATCTATCTATCTATCTATCTATCTATCTATCTATTCCCTGGACTTGCTAGAAATAGCAACCAAATTGCCCTGGAGTGACATCTTAAAAGCACATTGAATAATGTAGGTTTATGGTCACGGATAAACTGACCAGGCCTGACTTTGGGTTAAACAACACGCGTGAATGTTTTGATGCGTGCAGTTAGCTGTGCAGTTAGCCGGGCAGTTAGTGTCGTGTGAATAGTGAAAGTGGAATAAATTAATTCAAGAAATATTAAATGTATATTTAAAGATTGCAAACACGCTTGGAAACCGGCTTTGGATTTTCTGCAGTAAATCTCATTGTCCCACGTTCCTGAGTTAAATTTCTGCTACCATTTAGTTTCCGGTGATGATAACATTGATACCAATGATAATATATATTTATTGTTGAAAGAAATACAAGCGAAGTTTTGGAACAGCTGTCCTCTCCAAGTCCCATACATCAGGGGAAATGAAAAGAGTTCTTTCTTTCTTTCTTGCTTGCTTGAAATATATATTCTCTAACAACTTTCTAATAATTTTATAGTTAACATTATCATGGGAGAGTGCTGAAAGTAAGAGCTAAGGTCCTATAAAGGACGGTGATACGGTTTCGATTCTTACTTGACACCAAGATTACTTAACTTCTGTCACCTTAGTCTTGCTGAAATCACATTCTACCGTCTTAGAAAAGAAACCGGATATATAACGCTGCCTGGAGTACGAATTGTCTGACTAAAGATCCTAAATAAAGACAGGATGGTCATTATTAGAATACCTTCGGTATGTAAAGCGATCCGGTCTAAGTTGATCTGGAGTCCAGAGAAGAACAACTTCTGCTGTCAAATTATCCTGGGAAATGAATGAATACCACCTCATTCGATCATTCTTTTTCTCTTCCATCCGAAATAATCATTGTCAAGGAGTGACTTCTGCTCCCCGCTGTTAAGCGTAACAATAAAAATAGTCTGCTTCGTGGTTGCTCAACTTGTTAAATATGGCAGTCAAATTTCTCTCAACTCCACTATCGTTTTAAGTCAATATGGTCCTAGATACAATGTCTGGTAAACAAAAGGACGGTGTGGTCATTTAGTAAGTCTTCTCGTTCAAGATTGACCTGGGGTTAAACAATTACAACCGCAATCTTTATCTTTAATTTCTCATAGCCATTAAACTCCGGTCAAGCCGGGACGCGAACTTTTTTCCCACGAGAGTTCCGGACCCCAGTAAAGAACTCATTTGTATACAGCCATTCAGAGCTCACTTTGACCTTGTTGTCAAGTTAACAAACACTCTCTACCGAGTAAACTGAAGACGAAGAATGGTGTTGTAAGTCGACCGATAGCCAAGTTATGCCTGATTTTAGAAGGAAACAAGTAATTAGATAGATTTGCAGCACTTATATTCTGACTCCAGCACTTATATTTTTAAACCTAGTATTTATTGTATTGGTCTCTTTTGCCGAATCTTTAAGTTAGAGGGATGTAAACACACCAACACTGGTTGTCAAATGGCGCGGTCCCAGGAACTTTTCGAAGGGAGGGTACAAGGTCAAAAGAGAATACAATTTTAGGAGAAAAGGGCGTAATAACATTATATAATAAGAAGCACTTCTTTTCTTGAGGGTGTCACGTACTCCTCAGACCCTCCCCCCTTGGGTCCGCCCCTGCATACACACACGACTTGTTTTCAGTTTCTGTCCACAAAATTCACTTACAAAACTTAAGTCGCCCGATTACTTACAAGGTACCTCGCAGTGGGACTGAACCCGGGTTCATGCGTATGTAATTGGGAAGCAAACTTCTTACCATACAGCCACGCTTGTGCCTATAGCCACAAAAACTATTTATAACGAAGGAAATTTAGTACTGAGGTACTCTAGTTGAATCCTGAATAAAAAGTCACAGAAAAAAAGTCGAAGAAAAACTGTGATTAATAACTGATGTAATATTTCTGTTTGTTTCAAAGTTTCAATTACAATATTAAATAAACTTCGATATTTTTTCACATCTATGCGATGTTGTCATACTATGAATTGTTGTGCATATGGCGCATGCATGACCGTCTTTATAAGAAATTCGCTTTGTAACCACAGGCTTTTAGATACCTTGAGCCAGTGTCTTCCTCTATAGCCCTGGGTTGACCATTGGTCTAATTCCTTGTGAATGAATTTGGTAAACGGAAACTGTGTGAAAGCCCGTCATATATATCTATATATATATATCATCATCATTGTTGTTCAACGTCCGCTTTCCATGTTGGCATGGGCTGGACGGTTTGACTGAGGGCTGGCAAGCCAGATGGCTGGCAAGCCAGATGGCTGGCAAGCCAGATGGCTGCACCAGGCTTCAATCTTATCTGGCAAAATTTCTACAACTGGATGCCCTTCCTAACGCCAACCACTCCGAGAGTGTGGTGGGTGCTTTTTACGTGCCACCAGCACGGGAGCCAGTCAGGCGGCACTATCAACGATTACACTGGAATGGTGCTTTTAAAGTGCCACTGGCACAGGTGCCAATCAGGTGGTACTGTCATTGGCCACGACAACGATTTTACTTGCCTCAACAGGTCTTTGCAAGCACAGTTTATTGCCCAATGATTGAAGGGAACTCTTAAATGGGCTGGTTATTCTGCACTGGCATAGACCACAGTTATGGTCTCACTTGGCTTGCACAGCATATCTCCAAAGGTCTCAGTCACTTGTCATTGCCTTGATGAGGCCCAATGCTCGAAGGTTGTGCATCACCACCTCATCTCAGGCCTTCCTGGGTTTGCATCTTCCACAGGTTCCCTCTACTGCTAGGGTGTGACACTTTTTCACACAGCTGTCCTCATCCATTCACATCACATGACCATACCAGCGCAGTCATCTCTCTAGCACACCACATCTGATGCTTCTTAAGTCCAACTTTTCTCTCAGGGCGCTTACCACTCTATTGTGTATGCACACTGACATTACATATCCAGCGGAGTATACTGGCTTCATTCCTTGCTTACGCATGTCCTCAGCAGTCACGGCCCATGTTTCACTGCCATGTAGCATGGCTGTTTGCACACATGCATCATACAGTCTACCTTTTACTCTGAGCAAGAGGCCCTTTGTCACCAGCAGAGGTAGGAGCTCTCTGAACTTTGCCCAGGTTATTCTTATTCTAGCAGCTACACTTTCAGAGCATCCACTCCTGCTACTGACCTGGTCTCATAGGTAATAGAAGCTATCAACTACTTGTAGCTTTTTCCCACTGGAATGTGATGGAAGCTGTTTCCTGCACATTTTCAGTGTTTATAGCACCTGAGCATCTGCCACACACAAAAACTATCTTCCCAGTTAGCCTTCCTTGGATATTGCTGCATCTCTGATGAGTCCATAGCTTACACTGAGTACATCTTATGGAGTTTCTACCTACGCTTTTTCTACAGATCGAGCAGGGCCATCTACCTGAAGGGATTTGTGGTTTGTCTGCCTCCCTACTTATTAAGATTTTGGTTTTTGCTAGGTTGACTCTAAGGCCATTTGATTCTAGACCTTGCTTCCACACCCTTCCTCTAGTTCTGATAGTGACTCAAGCTATTGGAGCAAGGTCATCGGCATAGAGGTGCTCCCAGGGGCATCCTGTCTTGAATTCCTATTATTGTCTGGAGGACTATGATGACTAAGAGGGGGCTGAGGACTGATCCTTGGTGGACCCCTACCCCTACTCGGAATTCTTCCCTGTACTCATTGCCAACCCTCACCTCACTGACAGCATCCCTGTACATGGATTGTACAGCACTCACTAACCATTCATCTATCATTAGTGTCCTCACTGACCACCAGATAAGGGATCAGGGAAGCCTGTGAAAGGCTTTCTCTATGTCAATGAAAGCTAGGTCCAGAGGTTTATCTTTGGCTAGGTATTTCTCCTGCAGCTGTCTTACCAGAAATATAGCATCAGTGGTGCTTTTCCCTGGCATAAACCCAAACTGCATCTCATCTAGACTGACTCTCTCCCTAATTAGTTGGGCTATGACCGTCTCTGTGACTTTCATTACCTGACCCAATAACTTGATACTTCTGTAATTATTTGTATTTAGTGCATCACCTTTACCTTTACCTGGTGCTGCTACACCAGTCATTGGGTATGACTCCTTCATGTATCACTTGATTGACTATATGGGTGACGAAACTATAGCCAACACCGCCAGATATTTTGAGCATCTCTGCAGTGATGCCTGATGAGCTGGTGGCTTTCCCTGTTTTCATACCCTTAATTGCTTTATCTACAAAAATACTGTCAATTTGGATAGCTGGTCCCTCTGTTGGGTCGACATTCGGTAGACTCTCTTTCTCCCATTCATTCTCTTCATTTAGCAACCTTTCATAGTGGCGTCTCCAAGTCTCTCTCTTTGCAGCCTCATGAAATGCAAGTAAGTCGTCACATTTCTCTTCTATGACATCATGATTCTCTCTCACACTCTGTCTTGCAACACGAAACACCTTGAGTCTTTGATCCTCACGGCGCAGCACATTGGCAATTTTTTTCTTATCTGCTTCCTCTCTGGCTAAATAAACCTGTCTCCCAGCTTCCCTTCTAGCAGTCTGCAAGCATTGTTCTTCCAGTCCTTCCATGCCTCTTTCTTTTCCCTAATGGCCCTGTCAACTACATTGTTCCACCACCAAGTTACCTTGGGTTGAGAGGGGGCTTTGCACCAACCACAGATCTGGTCAGTAGTCCTCAAAAGGTTGTCCCATAGAAAACTCCTGTTGTCTTCCACATCATGTGATGCTATATCCCCTTCTATTTCGTCAAAAGCTTCAAGTAAATGTCTCTAAATCTCTGTCCATTCACAGGATCCTTAAAATTCCAGACCCTTCTTCTCCATGCTGGTCGTCTTCTGGGCATCCATTTAGCCCTCATCCTGAAGTTGCTAACTACTAAGCTATGTTGTGGGGTGCATTCTTCACCTGAGAAGGTTTTGGCATTTATAAGTAGCCATCTTTCCCAATTCCTGGCAAGGATGTAGTCAATTAGACTTGTGCTTCTACCAGAACGGTAAGTGAATAGGTGACTGGCAGGTTTCCTGAAGTTAGTAATTACAAACCATAAGATCATTTGCATCGCAGAACTCCATCAGCCTAGTTCCCTCCTCATTGCAGGAACCAAAACTATAGCCCCCATGTTTACCATAGAAGCCCCCTCAATGTTGTCCAACATACCCATTGAAGTCGCCAGCCACAAAGAGAAGGTTCCTGTCATTCGCCGACAAGGTTGTCAGC
>NC_068985.1:43714563-43719915 GCF_001194135.2 Octopus bimaculoides
ATATTTCTGCTTCTTTTAAATAAAGTATATATATATATATATTGTTGGGGTGGGTGCGTTAATAGTTCATATGTTGGATTTATGATCGTAAGAGTGGTTTCGATTCCTCTGGACGGGTGATGCGTTGTGTTGTTGACCAAAACACTTCATTTCACGTTGCCCAAGTCCACTCAACTGGCAATGTCCTGCATTCCAGGAAGGTAATACATACACCTCAGAATCCGGAAAACTGGGCCTTATGGGCCAATGGCTTGGGAAGGATCTTTGATGCTCTTATATATATATGTGTGTGTGTGTGTGTGTGTGTGTGTCCACCGTAGCCTGGCAACCGGTGATGGTTTATTTACATCCCTTGCCATAGTGGTTCTCACTCAAAACTTAAGAAATCGAAATAAATTCTACAAGGTCTTAACGACTCCACCAATTTACTGCCTATAATCCTTTCTACTATAGGCACAAGGCCTGAAATTTTGTGTGTGGGCGTTATCCAATTACATCGATCCCAATACTCAACTGGTACTTATTTCATCGACTCTGAAAGGATGAAATGTGAAGTGGAACTCAGCAGAATTTGAACCTAGAAAGGCGGCGAGCTGGCAGAAACGTTAGCACGCCAGGCGAAGTGCTTAGCGGTATTTCATCTGCCGCTACGTTACGAGTTCAAATTCCGCCGAGGTCGACTTTGCCTTTCATCCTTACGGGGTCGATTAAATAAGTACTAGTTACGCACTGGGGTCGATGTAATCGATTTAATCCGTTGTCTATCCTTGTTTGTCCCCTCTATGTTTAGCCCCTTGTGGGCAATAAAGAAATAAGAATTTGAACCTAGTGCGTGAAGCCAGAAGAAATGCCTATAAGTATTTTTGTCCGGCATGCTAATAGTTCTGCCAGCTCGCCTTCTTTTTCACTGCCTATAACAATAATTGTTTGGTAGCGACTACTGCTCAACTCTGTTCTTTGCAACAATAAATCTGATGACTCAACAGGGTGGTGGTAGTGGTTTAGTTTGAAATCAACAGCGATCAAGTAGTAATATGATTAAAGACATTAATGCAATGACCATCCAATTTAGACATTTTGAATCTATGGTCACATTTAATATATCCTTTAAGACGGCAGGGAGTGGTGTGCAACAGACGTTACTGCTATCTCTAGGATATCGAGCGATCACATAGCGGTCCTCTGTTTTTATCCCATCCTAATTCTACTGATTTCTCAATTGGCACAATGCATTTTTATTATTAGCTTGGTCTGAAAGAAAGGTCAAAGACGACGGTCTTCACAACCCTTTGAGACCAGTGGCAATGATGACGTTCACTTTCAGCTTAACCCTTTACCATTCAGATATTCTGTCAAAAGTGATGCATATTTATTCACATTGTTTTCAGTTAATCATGCATTATCTCACAGCTTCAAGATTTCGATGATCTGATTGCTTATTTTTAGTATGATACTCTAAGGTAAGTGTGAAATATCAGATCTGCTTGGTATGAATGTAAAACTGGTAGAATATTTGTACCAGATACGGCCGGTTTAAACACTAAAAGGTTAAAGTATTGCAAGTCTTTGGCTGCAGGAAAAAAAAAACCTGGCTGAGTAAGAATTTCAGATCAACGTTTTGAAGAGGAAGGACTAAGAATTGTTGATAGAGTGGGGTCTGTGAAAGTCAAATAGTGAGAGGAGGAGAGGTGAAAGAGTCGATATCACTGCGTGGAGGTGGCGTGAGAGCAGTCAACTCTGCGGAGCAGAGGCCACTATTGTTGTGGTATAGTGGTAGGAAATATACAAGAGGTTGCTCATCTGTAGGCCATGTGCTGGAATGTGTCCGTGAGTAATTTTATGCCAGTCAGTCAAGTAGTCCTTCTCCGGACGTTTTCTACGTATGTCTATATGTGTTGGTGCAGTATCATACCATATGTAGGAGCAGTACTATTAACCCTCTATAAAGCAGAGTTTTAATAGTTTTCTGGACTTTAAAGAGGAAGGCCAGTCTTTGCAATACAGTATTGTTATGATGGGGACGTGTGTTTAACAGATGAGGTCCTCAGTGATGGTGAAGACTGATTCTGAGGATTCTAGTTCTGTACGGTTCACGCTTAGAGAAAGTAAGGCAATGTGATAATGTTTTCTTGATATGAACTGTGATTGTGTCTTTTGCTGTTGAAGACAAGATTAGCAGACTCCAATTCGTGAATATTTTCAAGGTGTCTGTTTATGGAATTACTGCAGGTTGGGTGCAAGGCGCGAGGTAGCATGTGGTCGACACTTAGGTGCAGAAGGTGAGGGAGAAATGAGGAGCTGCCATCACTGAAAGTGATGGTAACCAGGTCGTTGAGAAAGAGCGTAGGTGCTAATACCGAACTCTGAGGTACGCCAGTGTTGACAGTTTATGGGTTAGAAAGAGCTCCATTGGCACACGCCACGATCGCACGATCCGTTAAGGTAATACCAATCTAAGAGATAAGAGACGAATGAAGCCCAAACCCAGGCAGTTTTGACAGATGATTCGAGTGCCAGACACAATCAAAAGTTCGTTAATGTCAAGGGAATCAGCATTCCTTTCACAAGATTTTTCGAGGGATAATGGTTACTGGTGAGTAATAGGAGGCTTTGCTTTTCGAAAGTCGCACCGATGGTCATGAGAGAGAGAGAGAAGGAGAGAGAGAGAGAGGGAGAGGGAGAGAGAGGGAGAGGGAGAGAGAGAGAGAGATTGAAGAGTATAAGGTTAGCTCTCGTCTTTGATCACCACCCTGCTCAATCAGGAATGGTCACGGCTGGAAAGTCTTTGGTAATAACTCTGCTTAGCTAGTGCTAACCTGAGGCTAAACAACATTGAGGGTAATAGAAAGGCCATTGTTAAATTCAGTGGTTTTGATTGCAGGTGTGCTTGATCATGTTGGTTTGAAGCGACTAGAAGTACTTCCGCTCTTCGTGTGTATGTATATATGGCGGTGAGTCTGGTGGAGTGAAGGAGAATAGATTTTGTGTACGTAGTGTAAACGGTACTTGTGGATCTTTCTCTACAAGAGTATACTGGTCATAGAACCATCACGATTATTATTTGTATGGTAGAAGTTGCGAGTTGGCAGAATCGTTACCGCGTCCTGACAAAAATGCTTAGCAGCATTTCTTCTGGCTTTGCATTCTGAGTTCAAATTCCGCCGAGATTGATTTTTGCCTTTCATCTTTTCGGGGTCGACGATATCAACTTGCACCCCCCACCGCCCGAAACTGCTGGCCTTCTGCCAAAATTTGAAATCATTATTTGTATGATAGTACATGATGGGTTGAACCAATCTCAGAGGGATAAGGGAAAAGTCGATTTTGGCAGGATTTGAACTCAGAACAAAAAGAGACAATATCACAATACTTTCTGAAGTTTCTGCCGACTCTTGCCTTGATCGAATAGAACTAAGACCAAAAGCGTTCTAGTCCTGTTTATCTTGTTTTTGTATACTAGAAAGTAGCACTGTTTAATATACTGTTTTTATTTCAAGTCAGAAAATGTAATTTGAAGGATATTTGGTATTTCTAGCAGGTCAAAGAAACATTTAGAGGTTTTCTCGTTGATTCGTAATAAATGAGCTAACGAGTGAGCTTCTACGTGATCACTCAGCCGGTTAGGAATAGAAATTATATCTCTCTCAAATTACATGCTAGCTAATTGTAAAAACGGATGCATTGGTTAATGTAATCCTGGATGCATAAAGTTTGAAACGGAATACCTACGGCTGGAACGTTTTTGATAATAGGCCTGCACAATCAGAGCTGACCTGGGACTAGACAGCAACAACAACAATGTGTATTAGAAGATTGGTAGAAATAGCAGTTACATCTACCTTATACCATGCCCAATCCATAAGGGGGTGCACTAAACTGCAGTGCCTCCTCGCTATTCAATGGTGCACTCTCAGATTTACAGACACACGTATTTCGAAGCTCCACTTTAGCATTATAACAAATTAGCGCCCACCAAGAACATTCTGAAGCACGCCCAGGCACTAAAATCTGGCGACGGGCCTACCTTATATCATACTCAAAAAGGGAGGATACATCAGATAATATTGTGTCTGAAAAATATAAATGGGAAAAGTCACTGTTGTAATATCTTAAATGATATCTCTGCTTAATCAGCACTAACCCGGGGCTAAACAACAGCAATATATATTTATATTAGAAAACTTGCTAATAAACAAGCAACTTGAAGCAGAGAGAATAATGGCAAAAAGAAACGTATAGTAGAAAGTTGGTTATACATCATTAGATTGTATACCTGACTTTCTTACTATAAAATTAGAAATATAACGGAACGCTGAACTCCAGACCATCAACTTAAACAACATTTATTCAGGTGGTAAATATATACATCTTTAGTTCTTGTTGTTACAGCTTCTGTTGTTGGGACGTTGTTATGTAGGTGTGAGCGAGCTGTCTAGCGTAAGTCCGAAAGATGTAGAGAGACAGCTTAACACGTAAAGAGGCTGTCTCCAGAGTTCGAATGTTAGAGACACTCTTGACACGTCCACTGCTCTATGCTGGCCAGCAAGAAAGAGAATGAATTGAGCGGGAACGCTTGGTTGTTTAATTCTACGCATGCGTGAGACTACGCATGCGCACGGCGTTATTACAAACGTACATATTGGAATATCTGATAGCAATACACGTGGTATTTTCTTAATCGCGAGAGAAAAGGGTGAAATTTTTGAAACCTAAACATCATATTGTTTCTGGGTTTTCCTCACTTTTCCATATGACTGTATCTGGAGGGGAGTGTAAGCGTGAGAGCCAATGGTTAGAGTGTTACATTCACGATCGTAAGATCGTGGTTTCTATTCCCGGACCGGGCAGCGTGCTGTATTCTTGAGCAAAACATTTCACTTCGCATTGCTCCAACTCACTCAACTATAAATGGGTAACCCAGCGAGGGACTGACGTCTGTTCAGAGTTGGGGTGGGGGAAGTGTTGGGATCTCGGTCAGCTATATGACATTGAAACCAGGTAACTGGTCCTATGAGTCCCAGAAGACTCGAGATAGTAATGTCCAAGTGATGATGATGATAATGATGCTGCTGCTGCTGATAATGATGATGACTCAGGACAGAGGCAATGCATTCACGTGACTTCCGAAACTTGATGGGTGAAAAGGAGAAAGAAAGTTATCCTCAAATTCCTGGCTTTGAGGGTGTCGTGAAAGACCTGGTTGGAGGCCCAACTTTCCGAGTTCTTTTACAGGGCTTAGTAAAACTGAAGGAACGCTGCAATAAGTGTGTGAATCTGAGAGGGGAATATGTTGGATATAATCATAATTGACTGATCTTCCTGTATTTCCTTCTACCCGAAATTAAAAACGTT
>NC_068985.1:43719925-43721195 GCF_001194135.2 Octopus bimaculoides
CACACACACACACACACACACACACACACAAAATTATTCGTATGGAAATATTCGCATGCTTACACACAGAATATAGCTGTGAGTATATGTTGATACTTATTCACAGTGGATCTGTGAATGAGTATCAAAGATGAGTCAAACGATATATTGATAAATAATTGATTAACTGTTTACACATACAAACCCTTCCACAAATATATGTGCCTCTATCTATCTATCTATCTATCTATCTAATTAGATAGTAGATAGATCTACCTATCTATCTGTCTACACAAACACATACACGCATACACCATTTTACTGCTGAATCAAAGATAAAACGTCCTGTCTGCTTCAGTCTCTGTCCCTCCCCTCTCTCTTTCTCTCTCTCCCCCACTTCATCCATACATATCTCTTTCTTCCTCTTTCGCTCTCCCATCATGAATCACTCTTCCATAATATGAAACATTTGATATTTCCTTCAGTTCGCTCCTTTCAATTCTTGACCTGATCTGGCTCTCAACGCGACCGACGAGGCGGGGGCGCATCGACGAGGTTTCTTGGCATGTTAGAAATAGCAGCAAAATCTCTCACCCCGCCACTTCCACCAAATTATACCTAGATAGCTCTAAAACTTTGGTTCTTAACCATTTTTTGGATCTATTTCATTTGACATACAGATTTTTAAATTAATTTTAAAAAACTAAACACTTTGAAACTTCGGATACTGGTGGAATGTGTCATGTAGAACAGGGTTTACTCTTAACGTTTTTGACAAAATTTTGTATTTTAGAAGTTATTCCGTGTTAAAGTTGTCGTATTTGGGTAATTCTAACCAATCAATGACGTGTATTCAGCTGAAGAAAATTACTGCTGCTGTTTGCGAACAACAACTTCCGAGTCCATTGACAAAATGATGAGTCTTCGACAACAAAAAAATTTAAACTGAAAATCTCCCCTAACAAAACCCTTCTTTAATAACCAGAGGTGTTTTTATAGCAACATATATGAGAATGTGTCTATCTATCTATCTATCTATCTATCTATCTATCTATAGGGGAGTACGACGACGAACTCGGGGCGAACATAGGCGTCGACGAGGAATACCTGTGTGTGTGTGTGTGTATATATATACATATATATATATATATATATATGTTGTTGTACTTGGGGATGGTCATATTGCCAGTTTAGCCAATAAAAACACACGCACTGTATATTTGGTGTTAATTTGCTTCAGCTTTATATTACATTAATCTTAATCTTATTTCGGCCAGAGTTCTTTCGTCAC
>NC_068985.1:43724359-43726859 GCF_001194135.2 Octopus bimaculoides
TAGTTAGATAGATAGATATTCTTATCGTAGTTTACAAATCCAAGTATGAAAACGTTACTCAACTTTGGTGTTTTGGAGGTAGACGCCCCTTTTCACACACACACACACACACACACACGCACTGAATCACTGAAATAACAATAAGTGGTTGATAATATTAAGCAGACAAAGGCAGCGAACTGGTAGAATCGTTAGTACGCCGAGCAAAATTCTTAGCGGTATTTCACCCGTTCTTACGTTCTGAGTTCAAATTTCGCTAAGGTCGACTTTGCCTTTCATCCCATCGGGGTCAATGAAATAAGTATCAGTTGAGCTTACCCCACTCCCGAAAATGTTGACCTTGTGCCAAAATTTGAAAGCAATATTAAGCAGACGATATAATAATATCATGAGCGTATTTTGGAATCTCTAATTGTGATAACAATAAGTCGATTGATAACATTGTGATTATAATAACCGGCTATTTGTCTTTTGTTCTTTTCATTGTACATGGGGACCCATTTAGTACGGTCACTTGGGTACAGAACCACTTAGACAACAATAATCGGGTGATGACATTAAGCAGACTATATAATATCCTGAGCGCTGTTTGAAAGCCACTAATTGTCGATTAATAACATTGCATGTGATTGTAATAAACGGTTGTTTCTTTTTTGTTTTTGTTCTTTTCATTTTACAGAGGAATCCACTTATTGTGGTCACTTTGGAACAGAACCACTAGAATAACAATAAACGGCTGATAATATTAAACAGACGACATAATAATATCCCGAGTGTGTTTGGGAGCCACTTATGACAAAAGTAGTTGATCGATAACATTGTGATTATAAAAAACAGCTAGTATTGATTTTTAATATGGGTAGAGAGCCACACGAATATTGGGGTATAAATCGACTACATCGATATATCGATTCCGGGTCTTGGCAAGTATCATATTTTATCGACCCTTGAAGGATGAAAAGCGAAGCTGACCCCTCCTTGTCAGGATTTGAACTCAGAACGTAAGGAAATGTAACTGAACTCAAAACGTAAAAGGCAGTAACTAACCATCATACGCCATTTAATGGACCGTCTACTTGTTCTACTACTCCTCCCTTCTAGTTATTGACTCCAAATGTTGGATTAATGAGGGATTAATTAGAAATAAATCGATTGAATCGAATCGAACCCAGTACATGACTAATACCTTTATCGATTAGGAAGGAATAAAAGGCAAAGTCAACCCCGGCGAAATTTGAACTCGGAACGTAAAGAGTCTAAAATACTACAATATATTTTGTCCATCATTCTACTGATTCAGACATGTTTAATGCTAAATCAATTTATTATCTTATTCTTTTACTCGCTTCAATCAATGGACTGCTGTCATGCTGGTCACCTTAAAGTGTTTAGCCGATCAAATCGACCCCCAGGATTTATGTTTTTAATGTCTGGTACATATCCTATCGGTCTCTTTTCACTGATTCGCTAAGCTACGAGGACACAAACAAACCAACACTTGTTGTCAATTAACGAGAGACAAACCCAAACACAAAGATTCAAATTTGTACATGATAATTCTTCATCAGAAAATTTAATACAAATTTTCTGATGAATTTATATACAAATTTATATACGAGGACAACCAGCGGTAATCCCTCGACTTGCTATAAAGAGCAACCTAATTCCTCCCAAACAGTACCTTTCCAAAAAGGGAGGGTCACAGGAAATGATTTAACTCTAAATACACAATGCACAAAACAAGGGCGTAATAGTCATGGTTGGAACTATTGTGATCGTAGGTCTCCTCAGGTTAGATTTGGGGCTAAACAACTGAAGATTAGTGTAGGACAACCTCTTTAGGACAAAACCCCGCTTGGACAACTCCTCAGAAAACCCTCTTTGGACATCTTACCTCAGATAACCTCCTCCTCGGACAAAACTCTCACGTTTAAAATGTAAAGCGAGACACAATTACCTCCGTTCAAAAACAATAATACGTGAAATTTAATACAGAAAAAAATCCATCTATTTAATAATTATTTAATTTTAATTAGGAAATTAGAGCACCCAATGAAATCAAGTCTTTAAACTACTTCGCTAGAATTACCTAGGTAGCATAATCTGATTATGTTACCTAGGTAACACAATCAACAGTGGAGCTAGTTATTGTATTAGACAACAATAAGGAAGATAAAAGTATTGAATTATAATACAGACGTTCACACTTACATGCACTTACATATTGCACTGTAATACATATGTAAATGCATAACTCACTATTTTATAACAAAACATTGTAGTATTGTACTGTGATAGGTGCAAGCATGACTGTGTAGTTTAAGAAGCTCGCTTTGCAACCACATTGTTTCAGGTTCAGTCCAACTGCGCGACACATTGAATAAGTGCCTTCTACTATAGCTCCGGATTGACCAATACCTTTTGAGTGAATTTAGTAGATGGAAACTGTATCGAAGCCCGTCGTATATATATATATATATATATATATATATATATATAT
>NC_068985.1:43726869-43727593 GCF_001194135.2 Octopus bimaculoides
TGTGTGTGTGTGTGTGTGTGTGTGTGTGTGTGTGTATTTGTCCCCCTCTGTCATAAGCACCAGACATATAAAAGTCAATTTGTTCGACTAAAACATTCCAAGGCGGTGCTCCAGCATGGTCGCGGTCCAATGACTAAAAGAAGTAACATTTCCATTATGTGTGAAAACACTATAAATATTTTACAAGGAAAACACTATAAATATTTTTCTTTAATTTATTCATTAGTATTTACATAATAAATATGTGACTCCCTATTTTACAGCAAGGAAATATAATTATTATTCCGTAACACAGTATTTTACAAGGAAGATATAATAAGTATTGCACTGAAATACATACATTAACACATTTTTTCTCCTAACGACATGGGCAACACATCCCTTTTACAATTAATTAATTAATTAATTAATCAATTATTTTGATTATGTAATTATATAAATAAAAATGTTTTATGTCATTGAAACAGCTGTTGAGCTCAATTACATTATGTAATATAAGTTAATTTCATGCTTTTCTACCTTTTATTCTAAATATGCTGTTCTGGGAGATCGTTTCAGCTGATTCTGTATGTGCATGCATGTTAGTTTGACCAGGATGTATTGCATTGTAACAACGTATTGGAATTTGATGTGTTATCAATTAAGTTGTTAATTAACGTAGATTTTTTTAACGTTTATACGTCTATTCTATGTGTATATATATATATATATGTATATATATATA
>NC_068985.1:43728508-43731133 GCF_001194135.2 Octopus bimaculoides
GTTTGAGGAAGTTAACACAAGTCCACGATTAAACTTATAAGTGCCCTTTAATTAAGAGGTTTTTATGCAACGGTGGTGTTCTAGAAGTTTTTTTCTTTTGTCAAAAAGGATTTTGTTTTGTCTCATGGCACAGGAGTAAAGTTCAAGTTAAGTTTGTCAACTCGTGAAATGTTTTTGTTTGTTTTTTTATATAGAAGAATCTGCTTAGACTTGGTGGACATAGACATGTAGATGAAGTTGTTGTTCAACTCTAGGTCAACCTTGACTGAGCAGACTTATCATCAGAAGTATTCCAGCCGTTATCATCCACATTTTAGTGAACATCTAGGACAGCATTAGTGAATGTATCCCGCTTTCGATATAAGACGTTAAATTGTGATTTGAGGGAGATTTCACTGTTATTTTCTTGTAGGTCGAGCTAACACTTAAAGGTTCAAGCAGTAGATGTTAATCTTGAATTCTTGGTGATTGGAAGAAATGGAGTATCAGAGAGTTGAGAAAAGAAAAAAAAGGACAAAGTTTATTTATTATTTATCTACTTATTTTTTTGTTTTACAATTTAGTCAGACAGGGCAGCTTCCACGACCCTTTATTTTACAGGAACTCCGATACTGGTAGGAAGAAAGTAGGATGTTATCTTCAAATAGTAGCAAATTTAAAGGCTCAGCTCAAGGCATTCATTTACCACGTTGTAGAGTTAAAGCAGATGATGGGATTAAATCTACCACCTAAAAATTCAGAAGGCTGAGTGCTGGAACAAAGACGTCAAAGGAACCCGTCTGATGCCCTAACAATTCTAGCAATCCAACGTTATTGATTGTTACTTTATTTTATCTACTCAAAAGGATGAAAAGTATGGATGACCACAGCAAGATTTGATCTCAGATTACTGAGGGTTGGGAAAAATACTGCAAAGCATTTTTTCTTACATGCTAATGACTTTGCCATTTCCCCGCTATGCTTAACCTTTTGTCAGCCATGATGGAGCAAATTCCAGATGAAGAGTTTTCGCAAGAAGTACTGATAATTCGAAGCCTCGCACAAATTTTGAGCTCCTGTAATCAAACACTGAATCAGAACAATCCTCAAAACAAATGACATGGAGTTCAGCTAGCTTAGATTTTTCGAAGAGGTAGAGTATTTTTTTTTTTTTTGCCATTGACTACACCAAATGACAATCGATACAGATTGCTGATCACATACACTATTAATATGAGAAAGTGTGAAAAATAAAACCAGGGCGAAATCCAAGGTTTGAGAGTGGTCGTTCCAGTCACTTCAAATCTAGTGGAGCACAACACACAAAATACCAGCAATTCAACTCTTGTTATTGAAACCTCTGACATACCACTCCCAAGTATCCATTCGTCGATGGTTACTTGTCGGCCAATGCATCGAAGGAAGTCTGGAGAACCATTTCAAGTGTAACCATGGTTGTAGATGAAAGTTTTTTTACAAAGGTGTTTTAAAACAAAGTAAAACACATGTCGGCTGCTTTGTAATCCTTCTGCAGTTTACATATTCGGATTTCACTGGTATATATCTAAGAACTCTCAATAACTTTGTTCAGTAGATGCTTGATTTCAGTGTAGTCTATCAAAATAATATATTGCTTCAACTATGGGCATAAGGCCTGACATTTTGTGGGATGGGGACTAGTCGATTACAACGACTGCAGTACTCATCTGGTATTTATTTCATCGATTCCGAAAGGATGAAAAGTGAAGCCGACATCGTCAGGATTTGAACTGAGAACGTAAAGAGCCGGAAGAAATGTCGCTAAACATTTTGTCCAGCGTGCTAACGATCAGCTCGCTGCTTTAGTGTATCAGATAATATGACACAGTGTCGTGTTACATTGTAATAAACAGTAGTAGTACAGTATCATGCTATACAAGAGTTGTATGCTAGCACTTATACTAGAGACATGAACTAAATATACATTAATCCAGTGGGTGGTTGTCAGTCCTTCTGGTGCAGTGGAGGACAAAAATAAATAAACAAATAATAATAACAATCAACCTGACTTCGTGGTATACTTCACATAGAAGTCACACACAAAAAAGCTGTTTTAAAGTTTAATATGTAGGAACAATACAGAAAAGTATTGTTTACCGTATTTTATTAATCATACTTGTGCATGACATAATTATGAATAACACGTTTTTCAAGATGTTCAAGCACAATAGACTTTCTAAAACCTTAAATTATATTTTAAAAAATTCGCCGTGCACCTTTTGAGAACTACTGCACTAATCTCCATATCAAAGACGTCTGTTTTCTTTTTATTTAGTGGACTGTAACCAATAATCTGGTAACAACACCATTGTCGTGTGAAATACTACAGCAAGCGCCTCCCGATACAATAATACTCTTTGAACAATATTACATTGTGTACAGCTTACATCCAATAAAGCGTTATGTCAACTTAGGACAAAATCGAGCATTTATTACAGTTTCTAACATTCACACACCGTATCATTTGCTACAGTTAATATAAATGGTAGTTGCTACAGTTGTAACAATAATGTAATACGTTTTTTGTGTGCAAGGAAATAAGCTGAGTTAGTTTTAACTGAATGTGTACTATAAAAGACAGAAGTATATATATATATATATATATAT